>NC_070630.1:11836183-11986183 GCF_947347685.1 Pleuronectes platessa | reverse complement strand
AAAGTATCACACTAACTGTCCTTTACCCAGAAGAAGCTTTCGTTTGAATATTTAAACATTCTTTTGCAAATCAATAATAACATTATCCTTTATTTTCCTCAAAATGGGCCTAACCAAACAAATGTAGTAGTTTGTTCTCTAACGTGTACAATTATGACATGCTTTGTACACAGACACGTACTGCATGTGCTCTGCCAAACTTATAAAAATAACTAATAATACGTATCTGCTCCCCATTTAACATCCCTGTAACTAGGATACTGGTTTAATGGGAAAATGTTACTGTAGTCATAAATAGAAGAAAAAAAGATATAATCCATTTGATATAAATTGATCATCAGCAAATCAGTTATATGTTTTGATTTCATGAAACCATTTGTAGGCCTGAAGAAGCAATATGTTATACAGAAAAAAAGGAATGACACACTGGACTTTTTTCACGTCAATTTCCACTCTAATCAGATTTTGTTTATGTTTACACATTTATTTTGATGAAAAGAACCATCACATTGGGTAAATAAGTGCTTTGGTTTTTTAAATAACACCTTTAGTGATTGAGTTTGACATCCCTGCCTTTAAACACAGCTTTCTGTTAGTGTAACATATCCTTCAGCAGTTCTGCAGCTTCTATAGCTTCAGGAATGAGGATTTACTATATTTTATCCTCTTCTCCTCTTCTCTATAACAACTATGTGACTTAACCCTAAAAATGAAAGCACACATTTCTCACACACGCAGCTAGTCATCATCATCACTTTGTCGCAAGCGATCCGCCTGAAACCTTTTGTTTGGTGCACCCAACACCTCCTTACACCAATTTAATGAAATGAAATGAGGACACCTGTTCCATGACACCTCATCTCCCCTTTGTCCCGACTAAAACACACAAACCAGTGTGTGCTCGGGCCAAGACAGCAGGCGCTTAGATCCTTTCCCTCAATCTGCCCTCCTCGTCCCTTCTCTGACATTTCCTTACTGGTCCAATAAGTACTGTATGTTCCTTGAACCTGATACACATCGACTGCTTTTCTAATCCATTCAATAACGCAACCTACATCCACTCAGTATTTGTGTCTTTCATTATTTTTGCTCCTTCTCTCTTTCTCCTTCTCTTGTGTTTTTGCCGCCCGCTTTATGAATAAGTAAATGCAGTATTTGGTTTCCCCGTCGTTAATTATTGAAGCGACAGTGATACAGGACTTGCCTCCCAGTGCACCCAGTGCACCAGACCCATGTTTTAGCTCGTTCCTAGGCAACCAGGCTGCATATAGTCAGGCATCAGTAACATCCTAATGATTCTGCTGCGCATGCGATGAGGGGGAGTGCAATTTACACACAAATCAGTTGGGTTACGATTTGCATCCTGTCACCAGGCTTAGGAGAATGAATATGTAATGTTTTTTTTCTCCCCTGTGTCTTTCACATCTTGGAAGAAGAACGTGTGTTAAATGACAATGCTATCACAACAGTTGCCTCTTATTGGAGCCGGTTACAGTGTTGTGTACCGGGGCATGTTGCCACAAAGGGCTTATTTGACTGGTGTTAATGAGGAGAGGAGTGGCTAGAGCAGGACAAGCTGGGGGTCAAAGCACGGGATGAACAAACCTGACATGACCTTGACTGGATTTGAACCTGCGCTGAACTGACGTGTAACGATAGTCATCATTGCACCAAACATTTACAAGCTGTCAAGCGGATTTTAAGCGCTCTCCGAGAGGCTCAGTGGGCACTGGGGATTTCCCCCTGCTATTGAGAAGTGGCAGCAGGGTCAATCAAAGAGTAAATAAATGATTGAGAGAATTGGCTCGGCCACAACAGCCGAGGCTACTCAGTCGATCCCGGCTATTGATCTGCAGGTAGATGGCATCAATGAGAAGCAGCAGCCGTTTAAATGAAGAATTGAAATGAAGACTTGATCGGAATAATTTAGTCCTTTAGCTCTGATGTGTTTACAAATGAGGCTTCGGCTCCTATTAGCGGCCTGTGTGTCAGGTGACCAATGTGATGTGCTCTCCAGAGGATATCTCACTGCAGCCATGAATTTAGCTGAGATACAAAGTAGCACCATGAGCCAATTAAAGGCCATGGTCACATATACGGTATCCAAGGATAAATATCGACAATTTCTGACGGAATTGTTCCGCCTCTACTCCGATCTTAAGTCTTTCACAAGCCAGCAAAGAAGGAAGACGGGTTCAAGGTTCAGCCGGCTCAGAAAAAGTAGAACAATGATAAAGCAATGGACGGAATCAGACAAAGACTGGGGAGATTAGACCCCGAACTTTAAGGTGAAAGACTCCCACCAATTGGACAAGGACACTGTGCTTTGGCTCCACTGGGTTCCAGTGACAGTGGCGGCTGGCATAAAGCATTATTAATGACCAAGGAAACTGGCCTTCAGGCTAGGCGTTAATTATATCACTGGAGAGCTGGGGGAGAGAGTGAGCACACAGGAGGGTGGGGCCATTCCCTGTGTTGTGTGTGTGTGTGTTGTGTGTGTGTGTGTGTGTGTGTGTGTGTGTGTGTGTGTGTGTGTGTGTGTGTGTGTGTGTGTGTGTGTGTGTGTGTGTGTGTGTGTGTGTGTGTGTGTGTGTGTGTGTGTGTGTGTGTGTGTGTGTGTGTGTGTGTGTGTGTGTGTGTGTGTTTTACATTGTTAAGCTATTACTGTCCTCATTTCCAAGGGAAGCCTGGTTGATGCATTGTGTTAGATTGTCTTGCCAGAAACATCAGCCCGAGACCCCATCTGATTTCTGTAATTGTCTTCCCTTCTTTTTCGTCGTCTGATCGTGTCAAGCAGCCACATTTTTTACAGAGTCTGAGTTACTGGGGAAACATTTGGTAACATCCCTTTATGCAAACCAAATCAGACTGTCCCGGGAGCCCCAGTTTAGAAGCTCCCTGCTCATTCAGTCCAGCTAACATTGCCCTGGAACTTCCTGTCTCTCCTGCTCACCAAAATAATCCATTAATTTAATTTCACTTTACTTCATTTATGTAATGAAAATTCATGCTCCGATTCAGAATTTCACATCTCTCACTAATCTAGATGTGACAGAGTTAACTGGAGAGATAATTTGGTTAGCTACAGGCTACTGTTTTCATCATTAAGCCCGTCTTAATCACCACCATCCTATTGTACACTGGCACAGACTCGCAGCCTAGTGCTCGGCCTGCCATGTGCAGGGGCTATGTTTTGTGCTGCCTGGCGCCTGCATGTGACAGTTCCGTCGGCCGTGAGCAACCCTCCGCTCCTCGCTGTCTCATAGCATCTGTGGCGTTGTTCTTTAAAGGCCGAGGGCCACTCACTGCGGATCCTCTTCAATGCGGCTCCAAGTCGGCCCTTCTCATAGTCAAATCTGCGGCCGAAGAGAGAAACGTTGGCCTAACGTGGTAGGACACAACACCAGACGAGTTTGTTTACAAGACCTGCCCCTGCTTTTACCACAGATTAGACAGGACCCAAGGATGTTAACTGTAATGTGTCACAATGTGCAGTGAAGAAAAATGTCCATCTGAAATACAGACTATAAAAGTCTTAAATATGTTATCCTAACTATGTACTTCTGTTTCAATTAAGTTTGAGTTATTTTTTTCATTCATACACATATTTCACTGTCTCCGTGTAAGTCATTCTGGGACTCTCATATTACTTCATATCTGTCGCACTTGACATTTGTCCTAATTTTTCATTCATTATGGCAATAACAAGTCCTAAATTTAACTTAAATTTAACAACACTGCAGAAACATCGGCTCCTGAAATAATGAGTCAACAAATCAATTAGCTGGCAACAAATTTAAAAACCATTGATAAGCAAAATGGCCAAATATCTGTTGGCTCCAGTAACAATTTGATGTTTTCTTTAATATTGTTAAAATCTGAATATCATTGGGCTGTGTACTGTTGTTTGAATAAAACATAAAACTTGTCACTTTGAGCTCTAGAGAGGAAGACGTTTTAATGTACACATGTTTCTCCAATGCAACCTGCCAATGGTTTGGTTTCCTAAAGGCCTTAAAAAGCTGAACATTAGCAGTTCCAAGCTCTGTAAATGTGAAGGTGTGATGCTTTTCAATGTTTTCCATCAATATCAAATGAATATCTTTGGGTTTTGCATTGTTGGTCTGACAAAATAAGCAATTTGAAGACTCGTGCTCTGGGAAACTGTGACAGACATTTTTGATTATTCTCACACAATGACTTGATCAAAAGTAGTCATCACTTGCAGCTCTACTTTCATCACTCAAAGCTTTGTGTTAGTAATTTTCACTCTAATCACTTTGTCATTGTCAAGATCTGAGTTTGCTGAGAATGACATTCCCTTTTCTGTAACATCCAACCAACAAACATCCCTCCATCGACTAACTTTATCTTTTTCCTCCACACACCAGTGTTCAGGGAGCCCTACACAGTCCGTGTGGCCGACCAGCGCTCCATGCGGGGTAATGTTGCTGTGTTCAAGTGCCTCATCCCCTCAGCCGTCCAGGAGTACGTCAGTGTGGTGTCTTGGGAGAAAGATACTGTCTCCATCATCCCAGGTAGGAAATTCAGACACTCTCCTTTTGCCGTACTGCCTTTCTTGCTGAAATGTTCTCTCTTTTCAAACTCCCATTCGCACCACCACGCAGGTTTTATTTGGAAAGCAAAAATGATCTAATGTCATTCCAATATCTCAGCGGACTCCGTAGCATTTCCCCCGAGAGAAATGAGAAACATCTCCTGTTTTTGTCCCAAACCACAAATAACCAGAGCCCTGTCAGTGTCTTCAAAGAAATGGGGTTTTCTTTCCAATCTTATCGTAATGGAGATTTCCTCCTCATTTGCCCCGTTTGTTGACAGCCTTTAATCGACCCTTATCAATTTATTGGTGTCACCGACGTCTCCTGCTTTGTCACTGAGAGAAGATGGAGGAAGGTTTAAAAGAATGGTCCAATCATTCAAGTCTGAGGAAATGGCCTTTGCCTGGCACATGGCTCTTCACTCACCAACTGTGGTTAATAGCTGCGTTACAGGGATAAATCAGACATTAGTAGACATGTGCGGTGTGAGTGAGTAAGTTTGTGTTCCTGTACCTATATCTTTGTGAGGACCATTTTAAGCATAGACCATAAAAAGTGAGGACATTTTGATCGTTCCTCACTTTTTCACTGGACTGGTTGAGGGTTAAGACTTGGTTTTAGGGTTTGGTTACAATTGGGTTTAGGTTAGGGTTAGGGCTGGCCGGCTGGGGTAAGGCATTTAGTTTGAATGCTTAAGGTTAGGGAAAGGGCCAAGGGGTTGTATTATGTCAATGAGTGTCCTCACTAAGATAGAAGTACACAAGTGTGTGTGTGTGGGTGGGCTTGGGGGGATCTAATTTGATGAGTGATAGATCTGTTTAACTGCTCATCACAGTCGCCCAAAAGAGAGCAGCCACACCTTGAGGGCTCTTCTGTGTCTGGAGCTGCTCTCCTCTTTTCAAATCATTTGCTCTTTCCCTGAAGAATGATAATATCAGTTTGAAAGTGAGACTCCTACATGCTGCTGCATGTCTGTGTATTGGTGCTTATGTGTGTTGTGCATATCTGTGTGTGTGCGTGTGTGCGCTGGCTTGTGCAGTGTTAACATTTGCTCCGCGGAGCGATGGCAAATTGCAGGGTGTCAGATGAGACTGTTTAGGTCAGATGATACGTACTGCGCCCTCTGCCCCTTATCTCGCTCTCTGATACCGAGCAGCCCTTTCATCTCTCTCAATAGTGTGCGTGCGTCTGCATTTGTGTGCCTTTGTATGGCTCTGTCCTTCACACGGGAGCACTCATTGATCCAGCACAGCTGTAGTGTTTGTGCATGTGTGTGTGCGTGCGTGCGTGCATACGTGCGTGGTTGTGTATGTGTGTGGCCTGAGGGGGGTTTCCAGTCTGGATCGATAAAGCTTGCTGTTGGATTCCCCTCGCTCTTGTCACGGATCCCTCAGTGTGAGAGTGGTGAGACCGAGCCAGTCTGTTTGACTGATAGCTCCATGCATCAGAGTGTGTGTTTGTGTGTGTGTGTGTGTGTGTGTGTACAAGTCACTGTATCATGGCTGTGTGGTAAGAGCTCAGTGGGAGTATGTTATTGATCAGCTGATGGACACGTTGGGTAAAACATGCACATATGAACTAGCGTGTGTGTTAGAATGAGCCCACACACATGTTTACATGAGTAGCTTTCTGTGACTAAGCTCATCAGTTTATGATGAGCTTTAATTCAAAAAGGCTTTCTGATATTTTTAACCCTGGGACTATAATACAATACAGTTTGTTTAGAGAATATGCTTAGTAATCATTTTATGTGAGAATAAGGTAAAGATTAAAAAGTTTATATTTGGATCATTTTGATTTTGATTACATTTATTTATTCTTATTGTTTATTCTGAAATATATTGTTAAACATTGTTGTTAGATGATAATGGGTTATAAGCACAAAAATAATAATCAATTAATAATACATTTTAAGGCCTCAGATAATGCAGAAAATGCCAGGCATGCAAATCTATGTACCGATCCGCTACCATGTCTTCAAAGTGTAATATTTTTACCCAGATAAAACAGCAATTTTCTTTTTTCCAGAAAACATTTCTTCTTTTCTTCGCAGCGGCCCCGAAGCAGCAGTTGTGCTTTGCTGCCACTGTTGTCAGAGTGGTGAAAAGGAGTGATTTCCGGTGGTGTAGCGTTAACCAATTTCAGCAATTTGATAACAAGTTCCAAGTTTCAAGGGCTGGCACTTGATTTATTCAGTTGCTTTTGCACCATTTTACACTGTTACTGTTAAGTTTAAAACCTAAAAGGTCTTCATTTTTTAAAACTGAGGCCGCACTTAGACAGTTGTTAAAAGGAAGTAATAGTTCTGTATTTCTAGATTTGTTTAGTGTTTTCTTAAGTTATTTAGATAATAAAATAAGTTCCTTGGCATCCTATCTCTGAATTTAATTGTTTGTCAATAACCTGAGCCAGGTCTTACGACAATAATAACGATCATCACTTCCATAAAGAGTTGGTTGGAAGCATATAAAATAACTTTTATTATTTTAAATGTACTCATATGGGATAAGTACTCAGAAATCGGCTCATACAATAAGTTCAGGTATTGGTAGCGCCTTTGTGAAGACAATGGTACAGAAACATCTCCAGTTGTAAATACATATTTTGGGGATTACAAGAACACAAATATCTGGCGTTATTGATATGATATTTTAAAGATACAATAAATGGATTAATGAATTAAATAATCGTCAGGTTATTCGATGATACCATTAATTGCACCACAACGTCTGGATTTGCATTTGAGAACGTTTGAGAGCTTTTTTCATCCTCTCTCTCCCTCTCTGTTTTCTCTCTCTCTCTCTTTCCTCTCCGCAGTGCTGATGAATAGGTCTTATTAGTTACACAGTGCTCCTCTTCTCTCCATCCGTCTTTGGCTCCAAGCCTCCTCTCTTCTCTCTCCCTCCCTGGTACAGACTGGTGGCCTGTGTCAGAACCATGGCCTCACTTAGACGTATACACGCGGACTGCAGAGTGCACGTGTCCACCCCCTCCCACCACACTAAACTCCACATACTTCATCCACCTATTCATCCATCCATCCAACCACTTTACCTATCAGCTGCCGGTAGCATGCACAGCTCCGTCTCTTTCGATGGCACTCGAGATGCTCTAGTGGTTCTCCATTTATTAGGGACAGTGCATGCCAAGGTATTGGCTTGACAGGATGACACATGTCATACCGACGGCCGTGTTGGTCAATAAAGCTGAGTTTGAATGGGCTCTGATGAAGAGGCAGGAGGGTGCTTGCTGACAGCTGGCCTCGCTGCGAGACGACCCTGCCTGGGTGTCGTGTCACTATTTGACAGCCAGATCTGTTTGCGTTCAAGGAGCGACAGTGGGGGGGGGGGGGGGGGTTCGACGGAGAGAGAGACAGACAGTCAAACAGAGTTGAGCTTTGTGTTTTGACTGGCTCTCCTGGTTTTCTACTCCCATGTCATACCTCCCCTTCTCCTGCTATCTCTCTATCTCGCCATGTCTCTCCCTCTAATTGATGGTTTGCTGGTGTTGCTGTCGGTTAGAGGATTAGCATTTGTTTGCTTGTCAGTTAGGGAACTGAAAGAGGATGCTCCGCTGACGGATGTGTATGAAGGAACTTCATCTGTGTGTGTTCGTGGCTGTGTGTGTGCATGCGGGTGCATGTGTGTGCATGTCACTTTGTTGGTATCCATCTCCTCCTCCAGCTGGAGCTTAAAACAGTGTGAGTTTTATCTGGTCGCCATGGTAACGGGTGCGAACCGGCGGGCGGAATGAGGAAGGTGTGAGGATGCATCGCTGCCTGATTTTTATTAGTGCATCAGCACGGCTCAACTCTGAAACACACACACACACACACACAGACACACGCACACACACACAGAGAGACAAGAAGACATAGCTGCATCTTTCTATCCTTCTTTATTTGATTGCAGTTTTATAAGTTCATAATTTCATGGTGTGTGTGTCTTTTTATTTACACTTTGTGCATATGCAACACCAATAAATGGCCGATGATGCTATTGCAGATGCATCTATCAATCTCTCCCTATGGTTGCTTTACATTGTGTCTAATTTTGTCAAAAAAAAATCTCTGCTGTTAATTGCACGTTATGTTTTTTTTCTTAGATTCCATAGACACAAACATAATACTGCTGTGCTTCACATAACATGTTGTGGTTAAAGAAAAAAACTGGGGACAACTGAATGTCATGCTAGATTACATGTTAAGGAAAACATTGACATTATTATAATATTATTTACATTTTAATAAAATAATACAAAATAGATTACAGTTTTAACAATTCCAGTCATAACTTTGTGAAAAGTTTCTATGGACAATCAGTAGATGACTCACAATCCTCTGCTACATCACATGAAGGCACTTCAGCAATTGGAGAACAATTCATTCGAATGATACAAAGTGATAGATGGATGGATTTATTGATCAATGATCTATTCATTGAGTCATTGATTAGTTCATATGATGAGAATTAAGGGAAAAGAGGGAGTGGAAAACGTGTGACGTCCTTATTTTTGAATTCATTGACTGAGCTTGTTTAATCCCCCCTTTCTCTTTCACACACACTGCCTCCTTTTCTCTCTCCCTCTCTCCCTCTCTCTCTCTCTCTCTGTGAAGTGTAGCGTCACCACAGCTGCTGCAGCTTCTGTCCCAGTCTCCATTTTGTCGCCACTCTGCAGAGGCCCTACACTCTCGCCAGACCCCTCTGTTTATCCACTCTTCTCTTAACTTCATCCCTCTCTCAGCCTCCTTTCCTGGAGGCACTTATTAGGCGACGGTGAAGTGACAAAGCATCGTCTTTTTCCTTCCACTCCATCAAACCTGAAAGTGAACAACGGACAGGCCCCCCAAAAAATGGCAGAATAGGCAGAAAAAGAAAGACAAAGTGGCGCAAAAGCATGACATGCTGAATTATGCAGATGGTAAAGTGGGCATAGGATGGAGAGGATGATGGAATGAGGTGGGTAGGTATATGAGGACATGTGAGAGGATGGGCAGATGGACAAAGAGAGAGGTGTGTCTGCGTGGCTTTCTTGCTGTCCCCAGCACCCCAGGGAGGAAGAGGAGGCCATGGGGCTCTAAAGCCGCTGGGTCCTGCCATTAAAGATGCATCTGACAAGTGCTTAATGCCCCCCCCACCTACACTCTCTCCTCCATCTCTCTTTCTCCTTTCGAGTTTTTTATTCATCTCTGGTAGTATTTGACCATTAAACATTACACACATCATGCGCATCAATGTGTGTTTGTCTTTGGGAAGGGGGCAGGTTGTACCTCGAGTGAGAGAGGGGGGCCGGGGGTTGCAGTGCAGGGGAAATGGTTGGTGTTTACTTATTGATGTGTGTTTATGGGCTGTGGTTTGTGCGAGTTTGTGTGAACCTGGCAGTGATGCGTGTTAGGTTGGGTTATTTATTCAGCACTCGTGTTTGGATGTTTTACAGAGAGAACAGGTGCAGAGCGACTCTGAGCCCGCTCTGTTTGAGCGGACCGCTCTGTGTGTGTGTGTGTGTGAGTGTGTATGTGTGTGTTAGTGAGACAGATACAGACAGAGAGTAAGACACAGGGGCATTCACTGCTGTCCAGGCACTGATAGGGCCTGCAATGTTTATTTGTGAGGACGATTTGAGTGTTGATGATATGTAGCTTTCAAGGTCCCCTGAGACACAAATGTCCACGTATAAGACAGACAGGCAGACAGGCAGACAGGCAGACAGGCAGACAGGCAGACAGGCAGGCAGGCAGGCAGGCAGGCAGGCAGACAGACAGACAGACAGACAGACAGACAGACAGACAGACAGACAGACAGACAGACAGACAGACAGACAGACAGACAGACAGACAGACAGACAGACAGACAGACAGACAGACAGACAGACAGACAGACAGACAGACAGACAGACACAGGAACATGGATGTTCTGTGTAGAGATTGAAATCGTGGGAGAGATGGAGGGATATTGAAGAAGGAAGGGAGGTGGAAAGTGAGAGAAGGCTGTGCACGAGGAGAATTTCAATGGCACTCCAATCATGCAGGCAGTCTCGTTAGCCCAGGGAACATTTGCATAGTGCTTCAGCGAATTCATTTGGCCTTACTCAGAGAAGATGGCTCCCTTTCCTCTCTGCTAGTTAGTTATTCATTAACCACATGCGGCCAAGGTGCGCGAGTGCACGCATGCGAAGTTGAGTCTGTGCTTCTGTTTTGTTTCTGACCAAACGCTTTTGATTGATTTAATTTTCCTTTTCTAATACTGCATTTTCTCTGTGATTTGTGAGAAGAGCTTTGCCTGCTGTGTTTGCAGCGCGGCAGTGCGTCAGCACCTCATAGCGAAATGATTACGTGCCTCGTCGTCTCCTCCTGCATGTACACTTACAGTGGTATTGTCAGTACATGTCAGCAGACAGAATCGCTGTCAGATATTTTGCCAAATGCGGAACAAACGTCAGAGCATTACTCATCCCCCAACGTGATCTCCTCGCCAACACCCACTTCCTCAAACGCTAAGGCTGTGCCTCAACTTTGTGTATCACTGCTCAGTCCTCCCCCTCCTCCCCCCAGCCCTAGGAACTAATTAGGGAAAATACATGACGGGGGTTCAGACAATCAGATCTATACTTGAGGCCATCACTAATGGGGATCATGACTTGCCTAAAAAAGCACGTCACTTGTAGGGCGGGGTAGGATTGAGTCTGTGTGTCGGGGTTGGTGTGTGCAGGGGGGGCGGGAGGTGTTGCCAGCGAGGAAGCAGAGCCAGTAAGTGAAGATGACACACATAATGAAGAATACAGTGGATGTGTTATTCTAATTATCCCACTGACACCGCCTTGCAATCTAATATTGTTTGACAGTGCACAGCATCCATGAGGTGTGTCTGTGTGTGTCTGTGTGTGTCTGTGTGTGTCTGTGTGTGTGTGTGTGTGTGTCTGTGTGTGTGTCTGTGTGTGGTGTGTGGTGTGTGTATGCACTTTTGTATGTGTGTGCATTGATTTGTGTTCGTGTGAATTTGCAGCAATGCATCTGTTAGAGTCTGACACTGTTTGTCACGTGTGCTCGAGCTGAAATGTGAATTTGTTTTGTGAAATTAAAATAGCTTTAGCTTTCAGTCAGTTGATCCAGATAAACTGTCCACCATACTTTTGTCTTTCATATATTTCACATGTAAGAAAATTAAATTATATTATACATTATATGTATTAAATTGTAAGCACCCTTGAAAAATGTGTTTCCTCAATTTTATAATTTTGAAATTGCAACTTTTTAGAGTAAACATCAAGGTGCTGTGGATGAATATCTCACCCAAAATATATAACGAATTAAAACCAGCCTTATGGAGCAAAGTTATTATTATTTATGAAAACTGAATATCAAGCTTAGTTAAATTGTGATTAATTGTTGTTCATTAATATATCTTAAAAAAAACCTGCAGATTAATTGATAACTACAACACACACATATTTAGCTTTCGACAAGGAGCTCTGCAGACACTGCAATGTCAAGCAAATAATGAATTTGAGGACTATGATTTTATCATTCCACGCTTAGAGGTTGACCAACAGGTCGAAACCTTTCACTAATAAACAGAGAGAAAGAAACAGACTGGAGCGTCTGTGTGTGTTAGTGTGGTCGCAGCCATGCATGTGTTTGTGCATATTTGTGTTTTAGTGGCGTGGTGGGGGCAGGGTAATATGAGAGATATCCTGTTCCAACACATCCCCTCTGGAGCCGACTTAATGACCCGTGACCTGAAGATGTACAGTACATGCTAGGGAAGAATGGAGGGGAGCTGAGGAGAGACGGCCTGAAAGGAGGAGAAGGAGGAGGAAAAGGAAGTGGGCCGAGGAAACAGGAACAAAATGGATGAAAACTGCAGCAAAAAAAACGAATGAGAGATGCAAATGCATCAGTCTCTCTCTCCCTTCGCTCTCTCCCTCGCTCTCACTTCTTCTCTCTCTGGGATGTTTCCTTATCCGACGACATTCATATCCATCAGCCGCCGGTGCTCCGCCTCTTACCTCTCTTTGTCCATCTTTCACCCACTTTTCCTTGTTCATTTCTTTCAACGGGTCCATAGATCACAGCTAATCAAAGACAGGATGGAGACAGCCAACAGAGCTCTGACACGCAGCGCACAATGGACACAGGCAGACACGGCAAGGGAAAGATAGGGAGCCTCAAAGTGAAGGAAGGACAGAGGGATGGAAGTAGAATAACTCAGTAGGGAAGTGAGCTGAAGACAGGTGAAACAGATTGGCACAAATTACCTGTGCTCCCCTTTTTATTTGAGTTCTGCTTAAATTTCCTCTCCCCTTTTTCCAGTCATCTATTTATTTAAATGAATTTCTGATGCAGTTTTTCCTATACTGCTTTCACACTCCCACCCCACTCAATCAAAACCGAGTCGCTACCTTTGTGTGTCTTTGTGGAGACGTGATCGTGTCTGTCATAGGCTGCTTTAGAGGTGAGGCAAGTGATTCAGGGTGTTGATATTTAAACTCAACTCTGAGACCACTTTTTCTGGACGTCCTCCCTATCCCTCAATAGTAGAAAATAGAGGATTGATTACATTACTTTGTTTCCCACAAAATTTATTATAAAAAAACTATTCTATGGTTGGAACGGGGCTGCACGCTCAGGATAGTCACTCTCAAGCACAACATATTCCAATTGACAGTTGTACACTTACACAAGAATTTGGGCTCTTAGTTCAGCGGCCTCCGTCTTGCTCCCATTGCCCCTTCAACCCACCCTGCCCATTGGCACTGACGGTGGAACAGTGCTGTGCGGTTCGAGTCCACCGCATCCACCTTTCTTTCTTACCCAAGTAAAAAACTAGGCCTGTGTATTTAAACTGTATATTTTCCATCACACACACGGCACGTACACAGCTCGAAGACTGCAAGGAGCTATGAGCAGAATTTGACAGAAGTGTGTATTGGATTAAAGTCGCTTACGTCACCTTTAAGGCTAAAGACCAGTCGATGTAGTACAAAAAACATGATCCCAATTGGAGAAATAAGTGATTTTAAGTGTTAGGTTAAGTTCATGGTTAAGAGTAAATCTCTTAGAAATGAATGAACCTGTATGTCCCCAGAAGTGACCTACGATTGTGTGTGTGTGTGTGTGTGTGTGTGTGTGTGTGTGTGTGTGTGTGTGTGTGTGTGTGTGTGTGTGTGTGTGTGTGTGTGTGTGTGTGTGTGTGTGTGTGTGTGTGTGTGTGTGTGTGTGTGTGTGTGTGTGTGTGTGTGTGTGTGTGTGTGTGTGTGTGTGTGTGTGTGTTTGTTTGTGTGTGTGTGTGCCCTCACTGACCTCCCCTGTGAGCAATGGTATCTCTATGCTTTATTAATAGCTAATCAATGGGCTCTCAGGGATGTATAAGATGCCCTGAGGACTCCCACAAGACATATGCCGGCACATCAGCACACACAACACACAGACACAAACCAATAGTTCATAGGAGCCAGTATAACACGTGTAAAGGTTGTTTTGACACTCGTTTTTATTTTCTCATTATGTTTCTATGCTGGCACTGCTTCAAAATGATTGGGCAGCTTGTATCCATAATAGACAGTTTCAGATTTGTCCTTGATGATCCCTAAATTGTTTTTGTTTGCATCACAAATGCACTCTCACTCTCTCCTTTACCGCCGCCTCCGAAGGTTCTCTTGCTGCTTGACTTGACATTTATTCCTCTCAAGCTCTTATCAGAACCACCTGACCACTTCTTGTTTTGCATCATTATTTTTCCTTCCCTTTTCTGCTATTTCCAGCGTGCCTGCCCTCTTCCTATTCTTCCCTCACCTACTTATTTTCTCTCCGCTCAGCTCTCACTTTCTGTATGGTATTTTGAAAGTGCAGTCTGTTATTTTTTTTCTTCCTGTCTGTTTTGTTGATGTCCATAGCGTAGCCATTGTTTTACAATGCCCAGGGCAATGCAAGTTTTCTGTTCCTCTCACTCTGTCTCACTGGAGACATGTTTGAAAACAGCAATGTGAGTTTTAAACACATCTTGGGAGAAATTCTCCACCTTTCTCCTCTCCTTCTTAGTCACCCCTCTCTGAGCGATTGGCACACTCTTTACATTCTGTGCTACATGTGCATGAATATCACTCCTCAAAACACATGTAAAGATGTAACATGTAACAATCTTTCATTAAAGCGGACAAGATTGAAGTTGTACATTTTGATGAGGTTTGCACTCACACCATTCAAAATGTTTCCAACAGTGGTTGAATGGAGAGAAATCCACGATGTATTGTAAGGAAAAACACACAGCTAGCCAGTTAGCTAGTAGGCTGCCTTTTCCTTCCACTGTTGTATTGGTAACTTGTAATGGATCCTGATTATTCTTTTGCTACTCATTTTGTCACTGAAACTCTCACAGCAATGTGCAAACATACAGTAGAACAAGTGACTCAACAAGCCTACGGCTCAAGGTTGTAAAGACAACAACTCCCATGATCCCACGCTGCTTCAAGGTGTTTTGTTACTGTTTTGATTTTGAGACCACTAATGGCCGAAGTTACATATTTTTTATGATGATATATCCATATACTTAAATTCTCAAAGTTTGTTTGCTATTGTGTGTGAATTTCATAGCCTTTATACAGCTTTCATCTCCAGGTACATTCATACATTCATTCACCAAAGATACACATCTTTAAAAATGATTTGATAATTTTTACTTTCATGTATCTAAATATTTCCACAGGCCCACTTGTATGTGATTGCGACAGACTTATGAGTTCTAATTGTAGCAGGGTGATATTTGTCGGATGGAATTAAAGTAGCTGCAGTGCCAGTGTTCATGTTTGGGGAACATGGCATCCAGTGACTGGACTGTGTGACTCACTGATGTGATTTTAATGTTTTTCACAGAGGAATAAGTTATATTTGGATTTGGTCTAAGCCGACTATTGTTGGATTTATATCCAGCATTTTCACAGAAGGTTTTGGTGTCCACACTCATTTCATGATGATGACATGACATCCAGGACTCATAACCAAGAAATACTCATAACCCCTTAAATATACCACGTATTTTTTTACATATCTGATTATTTAGAGAGGCTGAGAGGTGCTGGTAAAACATGATGTGGTTGAACAGATACTGGGCTTTCATTCTTAGACATGAGTTGTTGAGCCTCATAATTTAATGGACATATATGGGAGGTTTCAATCTCCCCATCTAACTCTTGTCAAGAATGTAAAAAGTCATGAGGATCCATAATAATTTGAAGTAGGGTAACAAGCTGCCGTGGCTGACCCGGAAGCTTCCTCTCCTCAACTGTGTCAAAATAGAAACCTGACTCACTTTTTTACTTGACCACTAGTCACACCCACATCCACCTGCCCTTTGACTAAAATGTGTTTGTTTGTTTTTGTGTTTGTGTTTGAGTGTCTGCATATGTGAGAGAAAGGCATGGAGAGAAGAAAAGTCTTTTTTTACATCTGAGCTTAGCTGACTAAAGCTCCCAGAAGACAAAGGAAGGGGAGGAGATGAGAGCTGGTAGAAAGAGTATGGAGGAAAAAGAGAATGGAATTTGAATCTCATATACATTTCAGTTGAAATTCTCTCTGGAGTTGGCCTAGCACAAACACACACATACACACACACACACACACACACACACACACACACACACACACACACACAGAGGTTTATACTTCTATCTTAGTGAGGACACTCATTGGCATAATGCATTCACTAGCCCCTTACCCGTACCCTCCAAAACAAATGCCTTAAACTAAACCTTATTCTAACCCTAACCCTAAAACCAAGTCTTAATCCCAAAACAGTCCATTAAAGGTGAGTCACAAAGTGAGGACCGGCCAAAAGGTCACCTTCATCATATTATAATTTTCTTATCATCATTTAGACTTAAAACCAGCTGACAGTGCCAAACAACTGTTTTATTGTGAGAGTTTTCTTTCCCCCAAATTCTAATTTGATCCTTAAAACAAAGTCCTAACACTCCAATACACCTGTGAAGTTTTGAGGACAGGCTAAAAGGCTGGCTAATCTATCAGATCAATAACTCAAACCAGTCTTAACAAAGATAGACAATAGAAGCACAAGTACAGATCCCCACCATCCCCCTCCCCACTCTCCTGGACAAAACTCTTGTGTATGAGCACAGATTGACAGTTGAGTGCTCGCACTACAGCTCATTCATCCTTGTTGACTACATCTCTGCTGTCAAGTTGAAAATACAATGTATGTCATATGCAGCCTCTCCTCAAGATAAAACGTGCTGTTTATAAATACAGTTGTTTGCACACGTAAATACCACAAATACAGTATTAGGAGCGACAATACAGAAAGATTGGGAAGAAAATCTCAAAATGAAGGCACTTAATGATTTGTACTGGTGCTCTCTCTCCTAACTCATGTGTCTTTTGTTCAAGGAAACACTGTCGCCATCCCCTATAGCAGGGTTGGGGGGTTATTTCTATTTCAGATTTTCTATCATCCTTCATATGTTATTGAAAACATGCATTTTATTTTGTCCCTCCTTTAATTGTGTATTTTCATTGACGTGAAACACTTTGTGTTTCTGCATCTGCATGTTTGATCAGCTGTATGCTACTGACTTGTAGGACTTTCCACTATGAAATATTTGCTAAATTTGTGACATTTAAGCGAGCTCTTGCTAAAGCGACAATAGGAACAGCTATGTGTGTTTACTTTACCCTGACTATGACCTGAAAGGCATACAGCCAGAAGGGGCCACACTGAGGGACATATTACTCTATGAATTGTCTCGTTATGGCACGTATGTGGCCTGCATGTCAGAGGTTCTTCACTCCGGCGCTAACACTGCTGTTTTGGTCTTTTTTTTTAAAATCTCACACACATGACTACTTTGATTTGATATTTCTTACATGGCACCATGAAAAATACCTGGACAGTGGCCTTGACCTTTCGCAGCATGAAGGTTCCACCATGGTTCGAACGCCCAGCTTGTTTAGGGTCTTTCAGTGGGGAGTCTGTGTTGGTCTTCTGCAGGTCTTCCTCCCACAGTCCAAAGTCTAACAAAGGTGAAATAAACCAAAGGTGTGAATGTGAGAGTGAATGGTTGTTTGTCTCATTCATGTTGGCCCTGCGATACACTGGGGACCTATCCAGGATGTACCCCTGAAAGAAGAAGCGGTATAGATAATGGATGGATGGATGGATGGGTATACTGTACCTAGTGTTATTTAGGCTCACAGCCATGAAAAAGAAGGTCTACATTTCATGTGTTGACAGTACCAAAAATATACATAGATATTTTTTGACTTGTCTTCCTCTTTAAGCACCCCCACTCACCAACAGCACCACTCTCCAGATTTGCCATTTGTGTGTTTGCGTGTGTGTGTGTGTGTGTGTTTTCTCCACTGCATACACAGTGAGCCCTTCTCTTGCAGGCTGACAAGTGAATGCCTTGTTTATTTCTGCTGAGGGGAAAACAGACGGGTATTTATTTCTTTGCTCCGCTATCTCATCTTCTTTCTTTCACTCTCATCCCCCTTATTTCTGACACCTTCAAACAAACGTGGAGCGTTATACAGTAAAAAGCTAATATTTCATCCAGGTGAGGGTGTTATACAGACAGATGAGCGTCAATCACATTTGGAGGGCTATATTGTCATGTGCCAACTTTAACGTTGTAAGAGCTTTAATAGATTATATACATCGACATTGTCATCTTTTGTCACAGGAAGAAAAAATAAGCTTATATTTGAAGTATGGTGGATTGAATGATATCTGTGTCTCTCACAGTATGTCTGGACTTTTCGTGACTCCAAACCTTTGTGTCTCTTTGAGTACACCAGTCTTCTCTCTCAGTGGTTTACTGAGTTTTTATTTTTGTCTTGCTTAGCCTTTGTCTCCTGATTTCTGTCTTGTTTGACATCATTCTAAAGGGCTATGGTGGGAGTGGGACACAGCAGCATTGTAGATGGCATAAAACTTTACTTGGGATCGTTACTGTCGGGTGAGGATGACATCATCATTTCCTTAGATACAAATCCCAAATGCAAAATTTAAGGAAATAGTTAAAGAACCTGTGGCGCTGTCTTTCTGCTCATCTCCAGCCAAGCCAATACATGGGCTAACCCAGAGCATTGCTCCAACCAGTGAAACAACATACTAACCAACAAGTACCTTTAACATAGGAGTGTGTAGTCAGTAGTCAGATGGTTAATGTACGATACATTCAGCAATAAACTCAGACAAACTATGCATTTGCTCTGTCGAAATAACAGAGAGACAAAATACACAAGTGGCTGTTACAGAAAGTGCAGCATATGAAAAACATGTTTTCTCAGCAACTAACAAACCCAAAGCTGAAAGGTTGTAAAATATGGTAAATAAAGTAAAGGAATTTGAAATAAGTGATCAGTACCTCTAATGTGATGTTCATGTCACTCTGTGTCTGCTGGGTCTGTTATCAGGCAACTGTTTGCACAAAGGTTAACTCCCAAAAAAAGTTAGCTGTGGCTAAGGAGGTAGAGAGGGTCGTGTACTAACAATAATGTCTGTGGTTTGATTCCTGGTACCCCAAGGCCATGGCTTGTACTGTAAAGTTTAAAGTCTAGTTAGCAATTTGTTGACGTTCCGAGTCTCTAGGTTTTTACAGGCATACAGGAATATGGGTTTACATAATATAGGTTTTTGACACTTTTATGGGGGAATGGATGGAATGATGTAGAAGTGCTTAAAAAAGACAGGAAAGAATAGATGGAAATATCTTGTTATCTTATCTGGACATACACTTACCAGGTGAATCATCTCTGAGGAATTTGTTCTGTGAATTTAAGACCCCACAAGAGTCACTCAGACCTCCTTTGCATATGGAAGCCTCGGTTTCCATTTTTGATCTTCCCCACCACCAATCGGAAGCGACCTATTTCTTTGCAATTACATCAATTCCTTGGGTGTCATTATACTTTCATACACGAAAGCCACCTACCTATTATGCACACCGCGCACACCCGCTGTGAAGGGCCGAGTGGCATGTGGAGGGGTGGGTAATTGTGGCATCAGTTGATAACCAGTGGACATGACTGTATGTTTTCCTCTCCAGAAGTCAACAGCGCGTAGCAGTGTTCCACTAATAGGGAGAGTGGCTCTGCATATACGCAATGTGTTGCTGTGCAGGAGAGAACCATTCTGCCACCGCCAGTGTGTGTGGTGGTGTGTGTGTATTTGTGTGTGTGTAGGGGGGGAAGGCTTGTTGTTATACTGAGGTGGGGACTTAAATGGGAATACACACCAGGCTATTGGGATGTGTGAGGTTCCTGTGGGTAGAAGATGCTTTTTGATGTGTAAGACTTGGTTTTAGGGTTAGGATTCAAATAAGGTGTAGGTTAGGCTTAGGCTAAGATTAGGGTAAGGGAATAGGGATTGCATTATATCTATGAGTGTACATATCCAGAGTCTACGTTTAACAATGAGGTCCGCTGATTGGGAGAAAATGCGAATGAGAGATAGATTGGGAATGCAATAGAGAGGTAGCAAGTACAAGGATAAGATAAAGTGATGAGAGAGATACAGCATAAAGAAAAAACACAGTTGCTGGGGAGAAAGTGATAGATAGAATGAAAGAGAGAAGGGTTACTCTCAAGAGAGCTGTGACCAAAGACACATTCTGCCACCATAAGCATGTTCAAAGTTTGAACAGGCACTTAGGAGGAACACAGCACAAAAAAAATGCATATTTCTCAAAGAGGTTCCGAGCTTGTGGGTAAAGCAGTGATTTTTGTGTGAGGTGTTGGGAAGAAGGCAGGGGATGCAGAAAAGAGAAGAGACAAGTTTGAGTGGAGGAAGAGAGAGAAGAGAGAGAGATGCACGCTTTCTTAATAGAGGTGTTTTTGCTCCACTAATTTAAGGGCCCATTTAACAGTGTGCCGCTCTCCCACTGTCTCTCCCTCCCTCCCTCCCTCCCTTTCTCCCTCCCTTGCTCTCCATCCTTCCACCTCAGCCTCTCCTCTCTTCCCTTGCATCTCCAGTTAATTTAATCAAGGGTTACCCGATTGCTTTTAACATTAATATTCCAATACCAAGTGATGTAAATAATGAATGCAACCTCCCTCTGTTCTCTCTCCATCTCTCTCACTCTCTGGATGATGTTGAGCCCCATCTGTCGTCTCTGTGGTGGCACAGAGCACTCCCCAAGGATGAGAGGCAAAAGTGGGATAAGTGGGCAGAGAGAGGGAGAGAGGGGCGGGTGAAGGGTGAGGGAAGGTTGTGTCTTTAGGGATAACATGAGGTTTTGTTCCTCTTAGTGTCAACGCTGAGATTTTTTTTTGTGGTGTGGGTTTGTGTCTGTCTGAATTGGAAATTCTATTTAACACCCTAATTTAGTGTCATGATAGATTATTAGAGGAAACAATGGCCTTTAAGGGTTTCAAACTACGGTGCAAGGCGACAGATCCATGAAATAATTTTATGATGCCACGTCTATATTCATTTTATTAAAACCCTAAAATTGAAAACCTTATTAGCTCTGCCATGATGTTATGTTTTCACGCCTGTCCTTTTGGTTGTTGGTTTTATTGAAGCAGGATTACGCAAAACGTCGATAAGGATTTCCATGAAACTTGGTGGATGGATGGGACATGTGTCAGTGAACATTTATAAATAAAAAATAGCTTTTAAATCAAACAGAAAAGGGCTGCATGTCACAGTCAAGCCTGTGGCCAATGCAAAGGACTCAAGCCTTGGTAAACAGGGTCCCCGCTCCATGAGGTGAGCCACCAGGTGCTCCTAATGTATTAACCTTTGCAACCATCAAGACAAGAGACGCAATTCACAGCTTGTTTAGAATCGTTTATCATCATAGGGTTTAAATACTGTTATGATAATGTAATATTGAAATGGAATAATTACACAATAAAAAGCTAACTATTGCCGACCCCCCTCAAATTCTTCTCATTGACTCTTATTTTTTGCACAGCACCTGACCCCAAAAGAACTGTTCTCTCCAGAGGTTAGTCCAGGTGGACAAATTACTTTTTTTGTTCTGGAGCTAAATGCGCCTTCGGCCTGAGTTCATGTTCTCAATGAATGCAATTTTAAGTGGCACTTCTCTGCTCAACATGCAGTGGGATACAAATGGTGGGAATGGAAAGGGACAAGTTGTTTAGCTTTAGAGTTTATAGAGTTCAAGTCAATTTGTATAAATATTCTTAATTTTTTTTAAAGACTGATTTCTCTTATTGTGTTTGGTGCATCATGTGGGCTGCTGTGACTCAGGATAGGTCGTTGGTGGTTTGATCGTGTGTGTCCTTGGCCTGAATTGCCCCTATGTAGCATCAGTATGTGTGTGTGTATATACTATATGAATGGGTGAATGCGACTCATGTCAAGGGCTTTCAGTGATTGATAGAGAGAGAGAAGCAAGATAAGCTTAATATAAATGCATTTATCATTTCCACGAATGTGATTGCTGGGACCGTTTGAGTGGCCTGTGTTGATTTCCCCCAAACAGCCAATGCTCTGAGTATACTGCTATTAGCCGTAGCTTTTTCTACTGCTCTTAAATTTGTATCACAGTGGATTATCAGATAATGTGAACTGTAAGAGTCTATACTGAAGCTAGGAAGCTATGAGTGATGGTAAAAGAACACGAGGAAGAGAAGTTGAAGAGCTGGTGTTGTGAGCTGGTTTAGACTACAGGCCTTTTGCAAACTAGTATTGAGTGGAGCTAATTAATTTAGACTCAGCCAACAGATGGCTAAAGCCACATGGCAGCCACTAAGGGAGGCAATCCTCTTTCCTCTTACTCTCTCTTTCTTTTCCTTTATTTGTCTCAGTCCACCCTCTCAAACAGCGCTCGCTGTTAGACGCTCTGCATACGTGTGTGTTTTCGAAGTTGTCACCGGCAGCCGGAGAATTTGATCGATCTTCAGTGAGCAAAGGCCTCTGGGGTGGACCCGAGAGCTCTCAGGCTATTAGTTAGGTGTGTGTGTGTCTGTTTGTGTGTGTGTGTGTGTGTGTGTGTGTGTGTGTGTGTGTGTGTGTGTGTGTGTGTGTGTGTGTGTGTGTGTGTGTGTGTGTGTGTGTGTGTGTGTGTGTGTGTGTGTGTGTGTGTGTGTGTGTGTGTGTGTGTGTGTGTGTTTATTTAAGCATGTCGAGGAGACCGGATGGAGGGAGAAATTGCAGAAAAGGGCTTTTGGCATTAATGGCTACATTTGTCTGTGGCTTCACGTGTTCATGTAAACACCACTCCAACATCATATTGTGACACACCACTAACATACAAAGCCACTAACCACTTACGTCTCTGCTACACACACACACACACACACACATAGAGAGAAGCCATACTACAACCTCTCTGGTGTTTCTGCAACCAAAGCCATTTCTGAGGAGTTTCCCTAAGCACTTGAGCTGGAAATCACATTAAAGTTTAACTGGAGGAGAGAAAGGAAGAAGGAACGAAAGAAAGGGGACATCAGAGTACTGTCGCACACGCTATACTTCATTCTCCCTCCCAATACTGCCTACATGCTTAAATTCTGTGCTTTTCTTTATGTCCTCATACAAGGCTGATTGAGAGAAGAGAAGAGGCAGGATTAATAGAGTACAGGATCTGATCAGGTATTGGAAAGAATATTGATATCCAATAATAAGTCCTTCACACTACTGATGTATTATTCTGGTGCAGATTTCACACTGTACGATGAAAAATTGACGACAACTCTATTGATACGATTTTGTCAGAAGGATCAACAGCTTAGTGTTCAACACTGAATAAACGCAGTAGTACAAACTTACACGTCTTTGTTCCACCGATCTTTAACCCCCTCTGTTTTTTGGCTTTCTGCCTAACACTGAATGTCAAAGGGTGCAGAAATAAAAAACAGATAGAATAAAAAGGGGGGGCGACAGAGAGAAAAAGGGGAGAGAGAGCAGGGGACAGATGGGGGAGCTGGCATGCACGTGGCACACTTTGCATGGGAGTGTGAGTGGATGTGTGCGACACACAATAGTGGTAATTATCTTAGCCGTTGAGTGCACAGAGGGCTTGGTAGTATAGAGTATGATGGGGGAGGGAGGGAGGTGGGGAGGTGGGGGCAGGCAGTCAAACAGTAATATAATCATAGTCCTTTGTGTGAGCGAGAGCAGAGGGCAGCTCAGTGTCAGCTGTTATTGAGTGCTTATCCCCTAACGGCCTCCCCTATGCACAAATACACACACACAAACATGCGCACACAATGTATAGCCATGTCCATGAAATCGCACTATCCATACGTCCATGCTCAAGCCACTTTCACACGTCGGTTCCTCGCAAATCCATCAGTCACAGCCAAAGAATTATTTAAACCAAACATTATGCCTAATCTGACATGCAGTGAAGGGTTCCCAGTGGTTGTGACAAGTGACAATTTGATCTGCGCTTACAAAGCCTGATCACTATGGTAGCTATGTGTTTATGTTAGAGTTGCCTTAACCACGAGCTTTGTTCATTCATTAGCTGTTCATGTGCTATGAACTGTAAGTGTCAGTGGAGGTTCAACGTCTCTGAAAAGCGCATAGGTATGTGTGTATGTGTATGTTTTAAGGACATTTTGGGGACATACACATCACAGTCATGTTATGGGGACCTTCCATGTTAGGACAACAAGTTGCTCCCCACAAAATAATTCATGATATACTTTGGAGTAATGACTTTGGTGTTTGGTTAAGGTTAGGATTGTGTTTTTTCATGTCGGGGTTGTTTAAAGTTAGAGTGAGGTCCTTTAAGGTCAGTGCAGGTCAGTGCAGTATATTCATGGTGTGTGACTCTGTGAATGCAAACCACTTACCTCCCAAATGTAGACATGCACTTAAATCCACCATGTAACCAATATTCTGGCCTGCATTATCGAAATTTGACCAATTGGGAAATTGTATAGTCCACGTTTATTAGTATCCCAGTCACTGTTTTGACTTGTAGGCTATATTTAGACTTTAGTTGTAGCTCGACAGAACTGTACCCTAAACTATCCTTACCTCTTGTTCCTTGTCCACTACTGCAAGGATTTAAAAAAGCCTCTGGTTACATGCATGAATTAGCAGTATTACACAAAAACTACTGGATGATGGATTACCACTAAACCTGGTGGAAGAGGTCAGGAAAGAAACAAACTTCCATTATGAGATGGGGCTTCTTCAACATTTTTGTTTATTTCTCAGAGAGTAAATCATGGAACTTGTTAGAAAAAAACAGACTCTGGATCTGGTGAATTTAAATATGGTTTCCTAAGGGGACTGTTTGGCCTTGGGGAAGATATGCATTCTTTGAGGGCCAATATAGTTTTCAATGGGATTGTATCCATTTTATATTGTTGTAAGTGTCTTTTGATTCTTGGTTCAACAACACAACTTTTAAGTTGTCACCTTAGACCACAGGAACTAATGGCTTTCACTCATCTTCGTGAGTTTTTTAGCTGAATAGATGATTGAAAGATATAGTAAATACATTAACAGAAACCTCAATCCATTTTTTATTTTAATTATTTTGTCTATTAACACCAAAACAAAGAGCAACGACAGACACGTGTGTTTGTGACAAGAGATGAGGGATGGACTTGAGCCAAGGACATCTATGTCAGTGTAGTGCAGGGGTTAGGCACACAGTGTATTAATAGAAGTCTGTTTAAGGCTTATAAATAATTCTGTGGCCTGGTCTTGATCCTTCAGCCCCGAGGAAATCCCTCTGCTGACCAGAGAAAATACACAGGGCATATCTTAGACTTGACCTTCTAGTGTATACCAACACACACAAAACACACTCAAGCCTCTTTAGAAATGTATTTTTCAACATGGCCTCTTTCCGTCTCTTGACCCTCACTTACTCTCTCTCTCTGTCTCCCTCTCTCTTAGCTCTGCAGGGATCGACCTAGCTTCTACGCATCCTCGATGATAAATAAATGTTTCGTTTTGTCTCCTCATCAATAATGCAGACTTACTTTAAGTGCTGCTGTGGGGGCTTACATACTTTGTCTTTCCCTCTGTTGTTCTCTCTGACTTGTTCCCTCACCTCCTTCCCTCCATGAGATAGAGGGGAGGAGGCATAGAAGGGAAACACAGGAAAGCACTCAGAATCTCTTCCCTTCTTTCAGAGCCTACCTGTGGCTTTTTGAGAGCGAGGCAAGGCTTTACCTGAGCAACAGGAGAGAGAAAGAGAAGTTGAAAAGAAAAGTGAATAAAACTGATTCAGCCACTGTAATTTTTTATTTTAATTATTTATAGAATACAACGGACACAGCCTTCTTGAACTGGGACACAGCTACTGCTTTGCATTGTTGTGTTATAGTTTTGCTGATTTCATATTTCTTTTTTGAACTAGATAATTTTTACATGGCGTTCATTATTTCTTGATTGGTATTTATGTAACTACTTTGCACTACACATAAATCTTTATTAGACACAGGGGGACACTTTATCTTGGAATCTATTATTTAGAGTCTTATAAACAACATTATTGCAACAGTTTTTGATCTGTTTACCTTGTGCACTTCCAGCAGGGGAACACTCAGATGTCCATGCAGTTCTGTTGAATCAGGCCCATTTAAGTGCAAATTGTATGATTGTAAGTTTGATGTCCACGTTCTTTCAATCACAATATGACACGTTCACCTCTGGCCAAGCATATCCTCATCAACCCTGCCAAAGATGCAGTCTGCCAGTCTCTCATGCTTTGGTCTTAGCATTGCAGGAGATTGTTTATTGACTCAAGACAAACAAAAACTTCTATGCCAGTTTGCAGGAATTTCAAAACAGAAAGATGAAAAAGGGGAACTCCGATCCAAAATGGAAAACAGTAATCAGGACCCAAGCCTACATATAATATTATATGTATATATATAACATTATATATGACATTTTATAGAAGATCAATAATAGTTTGGTGAAGATAAAAAGACAGAGATTGGACGGTCCCTTTTTCGAAAAATATTATTTAATAATTTGCAATAAACCAGCTGATAAATCAAAGTTTGTCATCCTATTGAATCAAAGGTGACTAATAAAACGAATTATGATTGAGCTCCATTTAATAGCTTCAGTTCCAGGATTCTGGTTCTGTGGAGGCTTGCTGCTACCTGACAAAGCCTTTTAGGACACAAAGCCATTGCTATTGTTAACACACTTATACCTTTCCTGTTATAACAGTCAGCTTTCCCCATAATGGGTCCATAAAAAGACTGATATCGAAAAGATGGAGACGTCCAGTTTATTGGCACGAACACAACAGCAAAATCTTAACTGGTTGACGGATCGGTTTTAAATATGTGCTGTTGGTGCATTAATTTGACTGTATATCCTCTCAGAAAACTACAGGAAAATACTGTACATAGATACAGATGTGTGTGTGTGTGTGTGTGTGCGTGTGCGTGCGTGCGTGCGCGTGCGGTAAATGTAATCTGACAGTATAAAATGCCTCGAAGTGTGTGTCAGCATTTGGTGAAGCAAGCAGTGGTATCTCTGTGTCATTGTGGTCCAAGAGTTTGAGGGTGAAGGGCTGCTGTGTATCTGATGTGATGTGCAGTGTATGCTGTGTGTCACAAGCAAAATATCTGTTCATGCAAAGAGCCGTTGGGCACCTGAGTGTGTGTGTGTGTGTGTGTGTGTGTGTATGTTTTTCTGTGCACGTTGAGCATGTTGTGTGTGTCTGTGCAAGGGGCAGGCTGCCTTGTATCACTGTCACTCACAGAGACAGAGAAAGACACTGATGTTGTTTCCCACTGACACTTATCTGACTCCACTGTCCTTAACTTATACCCAGCTCCAGGCAGATATATGTGTTCGTATGTGTCACAGAGTCACATCACATCAAACTATGGCAGCAACACTCTGGCCAAAAGCCTATTCCTCTCCTCCGCAATAATTTTTCAGCTCCCTCTCTCCTTCACACCCGTTTTTTTTTTCATTTCGCAGCCCCTCAGCAGTCCTCTTTAAATTTGAAGGCTTTACTAGTGGACACAAGTGGTTCTCTTATTGTTTGTCGTGTGCCTCAACCACATTTAGTGTATGTGTTAGTTGAAAGTATTTGATCATATCTGAATCCAGTATCGAACCGCTGGGCTATCTAGAATCTTTTAGTTCTATTAGGTCACAGAAAAATGGCAGAGAGACTACGGCCAAAATTCCCAGTTCCTCTCCAGACAACGACTTCCATTGCAAAACAAAGCAAGAAAAGTGCAAGTTCATGTTTGTTGGGGGCGCAGCTTTCATGAGAGGGCCGACGGGCAGTGTAGCCTTTTCTCAGGATTACCTACACTCTTGATATTAGCCTATAGATTTGATGACTGCCATACTGCTGCCACATTATTGCCATGTTTCTGGATTTGCAGCAGCACAAGACCGTGACCTTCAGCCGAGGTTTGTGGCTCTCGTGTCTACAGCTTGCTTCAGTTGTGATGTGCATCACTAATTGTGTTTTTATGGCTTCGCTAAAATGAAGCCTATTCTATTACGAGATGATTATAAGTAATCACGACTATGAGCTTAACAGAGGGCCAGTCATCTGCACCCGGTGTCAACTTCCCATGGCCGTTATTATGAACTGAGTTACACAGAGAGTTTTTTGTTTACCTGGAATGAGCAGGACTGTGGAGAAATAGTCAGTTTTTCCGCTCTAGTTATGTTACAAAAATGCCGCCTCAGATGTTGTTATGCTCTGAATTCGTGGGGTTAGGCCATGGCACACACACACACACAGACAGACAGACACACACAAACACACAGTTGCATGCACATGCAGACAGCGGTCATGTTCTGCCAACACTCCTTGTAATCCCTCAGACAAATTACAACGTCTTCTCCTCCTCCTCCTCCTCCTCCTCCTCCTCCTCCTCCTTTCTTCTCCTCCACATCCATCCCTCGCTCCACTCTCTCCTTCCAGCTGCAATTGGATTTGGATAAAGATGGCTTTTCCTTTTCTTCTCTATTCTTCGCTGCTTTGGCTAAAGAGGGATTTGCCTGGGGAAAATTACACACACACACATGCACACACACGCACACGCACACACACACATGCACACACACAAACACACACACACAGACACACACACACACACACACACACACATATTTATGCTCACAGAAGGCAGCACAGAGACGTTGCATTTGAGGAAAAACATCTTCACTAGCAAACAGCCTCCCTCCCTCGCCCTCCGCTCGTCACTTCCCTCCCCGCCTGCACTATAGCGACAAGCTCCATAGCCAGAGGTCAACAAGCCCTCTTGCTGTCTTTCACCGCTTTGCTTCTTCTTCTTCTTCTTCTTCTTCTTCTTCTTCTTCTTCTTCTCTCCCACATTCCGTCTCTACGACTATTTATCCTCTTTTCGCTTCCCTCTCATGGTCCTCCTCCACCTCCTTCATTAGCTGCTCCTCTCCTTGCCCCTCCATGTCGCTATTGCCCTCAGTGCTCTTGCTCAGGTCAGAGGAGTTGGCCTCGACGCAGTGTGAGGTTCTCTCACAGCCCCTGCAGAGCTCGCCAGTTGATCTCCTGCCACCGCAGTGTGAGCAGGTGTACTCGTGGAATGGACACTGCGTGATTGTGCACCGTTTGTGTTTGTGTGTATTTGAGTGATAAGTTGTCATGAAGCGATCTGAGTATGAAAGGAGACTCTGTCAGACTGTAACTGTAACACAGCCATTTTGCTTTGCACAGTGCAGTTTGGGTTGTGTTGCGCTATTACAACACATTGGAAAAAGGAAAGATGTTCCAAGGGGCTAATTTGTGTGTGTAGGGGCTTGGTGGTGGTGTTACTGAATAATTGAAGGATAGAGGCAGCAGATGGTCTTTAACCCTGAACCCCAGACAAGACAATAATCAATATTTAAGCAGAGAAGAAATGATACACCCCAAACACACGCACACACAGGCACGCACACACATGCACACACACACACACACACACACACACACACACACACACACACACACACACACACACACACACACACACACAAACACACACACACTTGTGTGCTGTACATAAACTCAGTTTTACAATCGTATGAGAAACAGTACATGGCTGTCAGTGTGTATGATATATGAAGCGTGTTTTTCTGCGTGCCAAGGGAATTCATAGTGTGTGTGTGTACAGATGGATGGTATTGGGAGTTAAGAGTAAAGATTTTATGTGTTTGTTTGTCATATGCAGGATTGGTTTGCAAGCAAGTGGCTGGCATGCAGAAATGTATGAGGGTTATCTTGCAGGCAGTGTTTCTGTATAATTGTGCTTAAGAGTGTGTGCGTGGGTACGTGTGCGTGTCTGCGCGTGTGTGCATGAAGGGGGACACACACATCACCAGTTGGTACTTCAATTTCTCCCCCCTCTCTCTCTCTCTCTCTCTCTCTCTCTCTCTCTCTCTCTCTCTCTCTCTCTCTCTCACTGTCGCTGTCTTCCTCTCGGCCACCAGTAGTGGTAATGGGGAGGGACCTGTCAACTCACTTAATGCAGCTAATGTTTGCCTGCGCCTGGGGACACGAGCACAGAGACACACACAGTCCTGACACACACAGTGCTCCACTCTCTCCCTCTGTCACCACTCTGTCACATTCCCTCTCTTCTGCCTCCCTCCCACTCTCTCTCCTTTCCTTCCCCGCATCCCTCACTCTCTCCCGGCTTCTTCACCCACACTGTACGTGCACCCGCAGTCTCTTGATGTTTTTCAGCGTTGTTTTTTTTCACACAGCTTGAAGCTCTTCAGGCCATGACTATTATAATCACCTTCACCTCCCATGTTATTTACCTGCTCTTGTTATTGCAAATGACCAATACATGCGGGTACGGAATCATCTCACTTAACGTTAAAGAACTTATGATCTGTATTGTTTACAAATGTGGAACTTTGCCATTGTTGCATAAAAGCACATGATAGTAAATCACTACGTTAAATATCAAAATATGCACTGTACAGACATCATGGCTGTACTATGACACTTGGGTGGTAACAGTGGGGTCAAGTGCAGTGGCCATGTTTATCATAATGAGTGGCACGTGTGATGGCAGATTTTATATTTAGTTATGTTTCATGCAAGGAATGACAGTTATAGATGGGAATGTTATTCTGATATGTATTTCTGTGTGTTTAAGACTGAAAACATGTGGGGTCAGCTTGGCAGACTCAGATGTGTATTCGTTGGAGATTCCTTTGTGCCTCTTATGAAACAAAAGGTCTTAACAGCAGGGTCCATCCTACTGTCTGCGATAGAGTGCATAGGTGTTACAGTTAGAGACAGGGGTCTCTGGGAAAACAGGTTTTAACACTTGGAGTCTAAGCAGATGCCTGATGTTGATGTGTAGTGAGACTTTCGAAGGGGTCCTTCATTCAGATTGGAGGTGACCAAATCTAAGCCTGAAGACAACACGCAGAGAGCTGATTGGATAAACATTCTACCTCTGTGAAAGGAGGGACGTATTTAGTATAAATCAAATGTGATTCCATTGTTCTGTGCCATTGACCCAAGTCTGACTAAGTGACAGGGTGCTCTGGTCCCTAGCCGCAGCTAGGTAGAATTGTATGAACCAGAATTGATAATTGTCTTTGCTGTGAAATGTAATAAAATGTTCCATTACACACGTCATCCGGTGAACTGTGTGACTCATGCATGTGTTTTTAATAGGTTGTGGGTGGAGTTCTGTTGCAAAGGGGGATAATCTAAATCAGGTTTTGGCTGCAAAGACATTACAGAATTGATAGCTTTCACTCTTTTAATGGGGATTGGTGACAGTGAGAAAGTGTAAAACAGCACCAGCCCAATAACTTTGGCCAATTAGAATATAAAACCTGTGTGATATAATATGAATAGCATATTTTATACACCAAAACGAATGAACCTTTTTGGTCGACGTAGACTTCTTACTTCTAGTGAAATAGCCTCTTGGAGCAATGGCTAATATTTTGGGGTTTCTAGTGTAGAAAGTTGATATTCGGTCAAACACTTAGTCTTCAGTTCACCGTAAACAATTAGAGTCAGCAGAGTGGACAAGAGTTGAACGTTTCTCCGCACTAAACACAAACTGCGCTACTTTTTTGTGTTTTAGTACCAGATGATATTTTTGCTAATCTCCGATTAGTCATTATCCGATTTTTAAAAAAAATTTGTTCCACCTCTTTCGTTCTTCACACGGACTAGTCGGCAACCAAACCGTCAAACTTGAAATGGGAACCAGAAACAAAATCTTCTCCCTCGCCGACATATGCTGCAACTTCACCTGCAGAATCTGTTTATAGAGATCACAGAGAGACAAAATCTCCCTCTGGAAGCAATGTAGTTAAGTCTGGGTGTTGTGAAATGCTTTTATGCTACACCCCTGTCGTAAGTAGTTCCCTTATTGTGTCTTTAAAAATAAAGTAACCTTATTTTCCTTACGTTAGGTTACTTCAGTTTCTGTATGATGCACCTTCAGGTCTCTTCAGGTTGGTGCATTTTTTCCCAGTGATTTCGTAGCTGCAGGGTTTTTTCTCCCGACAATACTACACACTCACTTTTCCTCTCAACGGCATTGTATCTGAAGTGGGTCAAAATGTCAACCTGTTTTGCTGCCATTATTTTATTTTCCCTCTTCCCTGTATGTTATTTGATCTCCTGCAGCCATAGTGTTGAAGTACATAGGTCCAGTGTATCCCTGTTATCAGTGGCTTCATTACATTTACATTGTGTCTTCTTTTTTTTTAAAGGACTCTAATTTTGTATCGTCTTTAGTTAAGTTATTATTTGTAAACTATATGTTTTAATTGATATTGCATGTTGATAATTCCCAGTTATTCTCGTCATCGTTTTGATAAGTAATGGTTAAAAAAAAAAAGGTTGTGTTTTTTTGTTATAGTTTTCATTAACAAAATGAACACAGACTATTATCATGCCCATGTAACAGAAGATAAAAACAAACACAAACCAGTGGAGGAAACCGCTCCGGTACAAGGACAGGCAGGGAAGCTTAATAAAAACAAATGGCTTATATAGAAACAAAAAAAAATACCTCTTCTTTCTTTCCCTCTTTTCCCTCCTCCCTCCCTCTCTACTGCTGCCTCCCTCCATCTATTCCTCCCCTACGCTCTGTCGCTCTGATGCATATCACCCAAGCAAATCAGAGATGCGGAGGAATCTCTCTCTCATTCCTCACTCCTATTTCCCCTTCTTCTTATATCTTCCTTTTCTCTCCACTTCCCCTCTGTTTCCTTCCTCCCCTCTTTCCCTCTGTTTATCGGATTTCCTTATGTACCTTTCCGTCTTCCCCCTTGCGGATCTCATTCTCTCTCATTATGATGATTTGAGGTTCAGCTTCAGCTGCTGGCCCATTAAAACCAAGCAGCAGCAGCAGCAAAAGCAAACCTTGCCTTGCCTAATACTGCAGAGAGACAGTTAGGCTGCTTCATAAGATGGCCTCTACTCTGCATACTGCATTATGAACCCAAATGCAAAAAATTGACCCTATGTGCACTGTTCTTGTTTCCAAATCTAAATGAGTTGGTTTCTTTCATGCAGCAGAGACGGGGGCAAACACACGGACACGTCGGATGACCTTGACAAATGCCACCTCTATCCACACTGCCACATCTCAGTGCCAGCGATGGATGAGACCTCCCACTCTTCAGAGAGCGATGATGGGGGCTTTACAGGGATTGGGCAGTGGTCAGAGTGGGAGGAGGGGGGTTCTGTTGTGGATGTGGTTATAGGAGGCGGGGGTACAGTGTACGGGCAGGGGCCGGGAGATTGCCAAGACTCTTTCACGCTGTCCTGCTCTGTTCTACATGGCTGGATCCATATGTATGTGTACCCAGAGAGGTCATCCACTGGTGCGTGTGGACTATCATTAACAGGAGACGTCCCCAGCCATCCCAGAAGTCTGAGTAATGTGAGAAAGCCAATAGCCATATCAGCACAGTACCTGGAGTGTGACCACGCTGCTGAGTTGGATCAGAAGTGGAGACATAAAAAACCATGATGCAACAATGTGGTTTACTTAAAAATTATAAAGATCAGTCCCTGTTCAGCCTTAAATCAAGTTATAGTGTGAAAAGCCTTTGATTTGTATCCAGTTTAGAGCTCAAGCCTTTATAAGTGGCATTCTTTTTGATAACTGGGAACAGTTATGATTTAATTGTCCAGCCAGAATGGTCACTGGTTGAGTTCATGTGATAATACCTCTGTGCGAGGAGAAAGGACAATATGTCAAGAGTGTTGGATTTGACAATAGTCGTCCTGCTTGAAACTATTATGTTATTATGTTTCATTAGGATGACGACTTTTCCTTTGTCAGAGAAGTTTGGATGGAAGGACATAGATAATCGTTTCTCCGCTGCAGGATGCTTTTACATCTAGACCTTCATCCGGTGCCACGTCGTTCTTCTGTGTTCTTTTCTTTTAACATGAATTTGTCACTGCTCCTTCATTGATAAAATGTGGTCTCTCGCTTAGAGTCCAGGCTAGTAACAGTACAGCAAATAACTCAGGTCAAAATATTGGGGAAGTGTTTGTAAAAGGTAAAATTAGCAGAGGGTTAGGGTCCGGCTTCTGTCAGTTGCAGCAATGATTGTGACAAACCCACAGTATCCTTGAAACCCACAGTCCTGAGCAGTTCCAGACAGCAGAGGGTTATTATCTGCAGCAGGGAATTTGAACCCTGACTCTAAAAGAGTCTCTCTCTCCTTTTCTCACTCCATCTCCTCCTTGAAAGTGGTGAATTGAGAAAGGCCAAAAGCAGTGCCATGGCACATTTCCCTCATCTATCATACACACCCCCTCATTGCCACCATAACTGTCACATCTTGCAGTGAAAACCATCTTTAATCCTTCAATGTGAACTCCACCGATTTTGCACATCAAAGCCTGTTTACAGACATAGGATAAAAGTTTTATGAAGCCTCATGGATCTAGAGGTCGATGCACACAAAACTCTGAAGGTGTGTGGTTAGAATTGAGCTCCACAGAACCGTTTAGCCTGATCCTCATCCCTACTGGAGGCTACATTAGACACTAAAAACAATACGACGCTCACAAAACTCTGCGTTTGTCGGAACTGTCTGCAGTCCAATTGTGTTGCTCAAAATTTAGGCTCCGGGTTTTAAACTAAGCGACACCTGTTTGGATCCCTTTGTTTTCAAACTCTGCTTCGAGAGTATGACAATTTATTTATTTTATGTGTAATGCTTAATCAGTGAAGTACTCTTTTACAACTTTGAGTTATATATCTTTTAGGCTACTTGTTTTCTTGGAAAAGCCAGTTGTAAATTGTGTGTCCAGTGGGCTGAAGTGGCCTGTAACAGTTATTAACTTTAACAGTATCAATGCAAAGTGAAAGAAACGTGGTGTTTATTGAACCACTTGCCTGATTGTTGTAGTGTTGTCCTGCTACATGTGCTTACCTCCAAGAATAACACATCACCATGCCATGGGACGCTGGGTCAGCTGACAACATCGCATAGAGCATGCCTGACTAGCCACCCTGTGTGTGTTTGTGTGTGTGTGCGCACATACGTGCACTATCAACGGGGAATTTGTGCTTGGCTGCTTGTGTAACTCCACATATACTTAGTGCGCTATGTTTGTGTGACAAGCAGACAAAGGAATTCCCAGAAAAAGGATTGTGAGCAAGGGAAGAGAGAGAAAATCTGGACACGTGAAAGCACCTTAGCTGGACTCCCCATGCTCTCCTCCTCCAGCATCACTGTCCTCATCCTCATCATCCTCCTCTCTGGGATCTTTCTTACATCTTCAAATCTTTCTCTTTCTTTACCTCTTGGCTCCTCTTCACCTTCTCCCTTTTTTTTACTCCACTCTTTCTCTTCTTTATGCTCCCTCCCCCTTGATCTGGATGTGACATTGGGCTAAAGTGGGACAGAGTGTAGGGGGGCAGTGAGGCAGAAGAGACAGGGAGACAGTCGTGCAGGGAGGGAGGGAGGGAGGGAGGCAGGGAGAGCTGCTGCTCTGCTGTAGAGCCCCCCTCTCCTCCCTGGCATGTACCTCGGGCACTCCTGGCCCCTCAGGCCTCCCTGCAACGCCTTGGGAACCCGCTTTTAGCATGTCACCATTACTCCACTCCAATCTGCAACATCTGTCTCTGCAGCTCTTTTGCCTCCCATCATCCCTCATTTGGTTCTCCTGCTCTGACTCCTCCTCCTTCTCCTCCTCTTCATCCTCTTATGGGTCTCTGTCGCCAAGATGCCCAGCAACAGTGGTGAGGGTGCATCATCACGGTGGCGCAGGCGGTCGAGGGGAGCTGGAGAAGGAATGCGTAGGAGAAGCGCAGGCCTTCTCCCTCCTTGCCCTCCCTCCCTCCCTCACTCCTCAGATCCGCCTGCCATGCAAGGTGCACTCATCTGCACGCGGGCCTTGCTCCCCGGTGACCTCCTGCTCCCAGAGAATCAGTGTGTGTCACAGTGCTGCTGCTTACATGCTGTGGCACTGTCGTACTCACACTGAGGACAACATGGCTTTACAAAGGGCAAGGCATTATTGATTTGTGTGAGAGTTTATCACATGTGTGCCGGCATTCTCCTGGTGTCTCTCCTTCATGCACACAGAGGTAGCACTGTGTGTGTGCAGATACGTCTGTGTGTGTATGTGTGTGTGGATACTGGATATTGTTGCTTTACACAAGTATGAAATCAGGCGCAAACACTAGACAGAAAGTAAAATCTATTTTTTTCAGAAGCTCCATGATCAGTCTTTTCCCTGTTTGCCATGTCTTCCTCTTCATAATAGATGACGATCACACAAAACAGAACTGTGCGTGAAATTAAACCGCTTGCACAATGTTGTTTTTGTGTTTTCCACGGAAGAAATAAGGTCACGCTTTGGCAGAGTTCACTGTTTTTGTGTGTGTGTGTGTGTGTGTGTGTGTGTGTGCATGTGTGTTTATAATGCATTAGATGTCCCGTTAGCCTTCTCATGACTGGCGAGCATGTCTGTTTCAATTATCTATGAGACTAAATAATTAAAGACAAAAGCGACACAATGCACCACATGTTGACAAGCCCAGGAGTACAGTATGTGTTTGTCATTGTCGGTGACCAAATGGGAGACATTTTTGCCGGTTGCGTTTCTGACGTACACAACAGACATTTTACAGAAACATTGAAGCAATCTGAGGTATTTGTTATTTTTCCTTTTTCTTTCCATCCGGTACTTTCCCCAGCCTTTTTCTTCTCATCTCTTTACGCAGACATCCATTATTTCTTCCATCTTGCTGTTTGAATATTTATGGCAATTCCAATTAAGGTTACTTAAGTGTGGTAGAGGCCTTCAACTATTACAGGGGGGAAAGATAGAGATCGAGACGGGGGTGAGGGCTGGTGATTAAAAAAAAAAACAGATTATCAGATTTTTCCTTCCTTCTTTTTCTCTTGGACTTGGATCAGTGTATTTTTCCATTTCCTTTATTTATTTTTCTCCTTCCTTTCTTTTCTCGCTCTGTACTCTCAAGCATGAGTTGTTTTGAGAGGTTGAGGGGGTGCGTGGGCATACGGGGTGTCACCTTCTAACAGCGGATACAGAAAGAGAAACGAAGAGACAGCAGCAGGGAGAGACAGAGGTAGGGAACAGAGGAAAAATGGAGGAAATAGGTAGATATCGAGAGAGGGGAAAGACAAAGAAAAAAGGAGACGTGGTGGTGGTGGTGGGTGACAGCAGCTGGCATTTGACGGTGAAGCATGCCTTTTTAATGAGTGCTTTAGTCCTCTGCATACCTATCTTCAGATCACTGCATCACACCGGACCTGGAAAAAAACACAGAACAAGGGAGGGGAGCAGGATGAGAAGGTCAAGGGTTGCGACTCAAAACACTGGGATCACGTGTAGAGAGATAAGAATAAACCAAATGTGTATCAGGGTTTCCTCTTCAATTATTACCTCTGGTAACCGTGTGTATCCTGCACTTGTAGGGAGAGAAGAAAAGAATGAAATTAACACGGCTCGTCTTTATTAACCTGCTTCTGTTATTTTGACTTAACCTCTTCCCAGTTCTGACGCAAGCTTTTGTCTCTGATTGAGTCAAAGAAAGTGGCAGTAATATGCCGTCCTTGTGGCTCTTTGTCTGTCTGGCTTGTTCTCCGTAGCACTTTACTATTATGGACTGCTTTGAATGTGAATAGAGAGGAGATGGGAGCAAGCGTCCTTCATTTCCAACCAGAGAGAGAGAGAGAGATCGAGCTATTGTAGCTAGGTGTAGATTTCCCTTTGTCAAACACGTGCCAGTTCTTCAGGCCCAACAGAGGAGAGGAGAATAGGAAAATGATAGCGGCAGAGAAAGGGATGAAGGGAGAGAGGGCGGGTTGGAAGGCGGGAGAGGAACAGAGAAGGAGGAGGAGAGTGTATTGATTTGACACTCAGGGAATCACACCACAGCTCTGTTCATTTTCATTCATCTGCCCTTGTAATGGTGGTGTTAATATGGCAGGTATAGGGGGAGAGGGCAGGAGGGGGATTTAGGAGGATGAGAACATTTTATTAGAATCCAATCTTTATTATCCTTCACCCCTGCCCACCTTTCAGCCCCTACACACACAGACATGCATGTATGCACTGGTGCACATCTATGCACCCACGAACACACAAAACGCACACACACTTGCCCCTAGATGCAGCTTTAGGTGCAGGGTGTTATTTACATGTTGGGCCTGAATGGACTCACAGTTGTACAAGTCATGTTTTATTGTGTGTGTGTGCGTGTGCGTGTGTGTGTGCGTGTGCGTGTGCGTGTTTGTGTGATTGCTTTGATACAGTATGAGCAGCTCAAATGAAATAGGCTTTAGTAGGCCTTCCCAGTGCCTCCTTGAAATCAGCTATAATGGGCCCTTGGTAATTATCAAATAAATTAGCCAAGGGAAGGAGAGGAGGAGGAGGAGGAGGGAGCAAGGGATGAGGACTGAAAACCATCTTCTTTACCTGTTCACTATTTCAAATTAATCTTCATTTAACGCTTGCTCATCAGCTGAGGCCGAGTTGATGAATTTAGGATGAGCATGGCTGTAAACAACTATTGATTATCCGTCCTCATCCTGAGCCAATCCTGCATGGTGGAGCCAAAGAAAGATCAAAATAGTTTCAAACTGTTCCAGTAGATGGTAACCTCTGCCAAGGAGGATATGTTTTTATCTGCATTTATTTATTTTTTTGTTAGCGAGATAACTAAAAAAATACTTTTGTGGAGGGGTGGGGCATGACCCAAGGGATAACCCATTAAATTAATTGGTGAATCTGTCCACACAACATTTACCAACCACATACATCCACCACGTTTACCAGGGTTGGATTATTTGTTAGTGTTTGTCTCTGTTAGGGAGTTGAGTGACTGCTGGTAGGCTGAGCTGTAGCACTGGGCCATATGCCACATTACTATTTTATAACTCTGGCACAGTATCCATTGGAGCTAACGTTACCCTCAAACCAACACACACACGCACACACTTTCTTTTTGCCAACAGTGGAGACACGTATGTTGAGCTGTCCGAGGTGCTACCTTTGCCAGTGTTCCTGAATAGGGAGTAACAGAGCTGTCCGTGGTGCTGAACTGCTGTGTACCCTTAGCATTTCTCCTAACTACATCACTTCCTGTGCACTGATCTGTTTAATTTATGCACACAGACTTCACAATAAAATATTTTCCGTATACCAGGCTCTGGCTTTGTCTGCATTAAAAATGTGATAGATAAAGGGTTCAGTGCCTAGACGTTTTTTTGGTTGTTGACACAAAACTTTCCATTGTTCCACAAATATTATTTGTACTGGCCCACAGCTTGCTTCATTTGTCCATTACAAACAAGCGAAACAATAAAAAGCCTTGTCCTTTGCACGCTGTTACACCCCTACGCTGCCAGATTTAAAACATTTAGTTCTTTGCATGTTGCAAATGAATAAAATACTTCTACTGAGTAAAATCGACATCCCTAAGTTTCACTGGCCCTTGGGAATACAGGGGTTTAATAGTGGTTTAATAATGTTAAACCTGTGGGAAATTAATGAGGATTTTTGTTTCACATTTGTCACAGCAGCGTTGACTGTGCTTTCATTTCCACTGCAGATGTGGGATAACTTAGTATGTGACAAATCTAAATCCGTAGAATTTGCATTGTAATGATATAAGGGAGGAAGGAGAAAAGAACGAAAAATTGGAGAAAGGCAGAAATCTTAAGTTGATCGGAATAAGAAATAAAGGACGTGTAGGCGTACTCTACTGTCTGCACATTGCTGTGACATCACATGGTGAAGATGCTCCGCACCAACACACACCCACAAATACACACACATTGATGAGTACACACTGCAAAAGTAGATTGTGAGACAGTGGGAGTAAGAATGTGTAGATTGTGAGTGTGTGCTTGCATACATTTGTGAGGAATCCATTTGGGCCCTGTCTGGTCTGTATTGTGCTGAGCCCTTGGTCCATTTAGCCTTAAAATGTGAAAGGCGAACATTGACAATAATGGTCGTGACAGTAGTCAGCATCTGTTTTTGTTAAACTGGCGAGTGAAAAATAAAGTGACATTATGCACAGAGAGATGTGTTGAGCTCCTCCGTGGCCTGTCGCCCAGGCCTGTGTAGCAATTACACATCCATTCAGCAGTTTCCCTCCTCTGATCTCCATCGCCATCATTTAAATGGCTGATTCTGTTTTTTTACATCTAATGAAGGGTACTCTGCAGCACACACCAAAGCGTACGCACATGCACACGTCGCACACATGAAACGCACACTCGCGCGTGCCGCCGCGTGTGCCACCGCAGCGCCCCCTACCCAGCTGTTGTCACGTGAGTGCACGGGCCCTAGCAACAGCGAGCGAGAGAGCGAACAAAAAAAGAGAGATCTTGGCGAGAGCAGGGAAGAGGGGAAAGAGAGGGAGAGAGAGGAAGAGGGAGGGGGGGGGGGGGGGAGCTGTAGAGCATTAATAAGTGATGAGTCCAACAGTGTGAATTGCTGTTAGTTAGCATTGCTGCAGCGCCGCCTTCATTTGCATGGCAGCACCAAGAACAAACCCCCTTACCTACGCCATTTCCTCTCTCGCTCTGTCCCTCTCCGATTCGCTACTTTCCTCGCTTTCACTCTGTGTTTTATCTATTTCTGTCTCTTTCCTTTTTCTTCGCGGCCTCGCCAGCATCTCAAAATATGTATATCTTTTCTTAGTTACTCCCTTTTGTCTTTCTTCCCTGTCTGATCTGTTCATCGTCTCCTCCCATGCAGCCTCCCCAGTGGCCCCAGCATTCCTACATTAACTTTATCATTTTTTTTCTTTCCGATTAATGATCTCTGGTGTTGCTAATAATTTGTTGAAAATGGCAGCCATATATTGTGCCGGTATATATTTATCCCTTCTTTTCCCTTACCCCTTCATCTGCTGCCTCAATTTTTTCTTCCTCCTCTTCTTCCTCCTCCATCTCTTCTCCCCTTCCCCTCCGTCGCTCCCACCTTTTTTAAAGAAGAGGGGTGTCCTCTCTCTGGAGGAACTTTGGGGAAGACAAGTGATGCTCCAGGGCTCCCTAATCCTTTTTTCATTGTGGCTCTTCCACCTCCCCCCACCCCCTTCCTGTCTCTCTGTCTCGTTATTTGCATGTATGTATCTGTCTGTGGGATTTCTGGCACACACACACACACACACACACACACACACACACACATACACACACACACACAGATCCAGCAGCAGCTTCACTCTGCACTTGGCTTGACTTCCTGCCTTAGGCTGATCAGCTGAACTGATTCCATTACTTACAGACCCCCCTGTATGAGACGGAAGAGGAGCACAGACCTAGGAGGAGAAAAGACGGATATAGAAAGAGGTAGAGGGCAGAGAGGAGACTGGAGGAAGAGAGATCTGGGATGGGGAGTAGATGTCACACTCAGAAAAAAAGGAGCAAAAGAAAGGATATTGGAAAGGGTTGGGACATAAGGAGGAAGTGAAGCGATTGTGCGCCTCCCTGGGGTGTGGGATAGACCTAAAAAATTCTCATCCGGCCTCCCACAGCAAAAAAGAAAAAAGAAATCAAGACACAGAAGCACAAACATACACACACCCAACAACAACAACAAACTCCTGGAGGCGTAGGCAGACTAGACGAGAATTGATCTCCTCTCCCACAAGGAGAGGCTTGCAAGGGGAGAAAGGGAGAGAAAGGGAGATGGAGAGAGACGTAGAGGAATTGTTTTTACACATGTGTGGCTCTCAGGCCTGCAGGGCCCTCATCCCTCTCACTCCCTCCTCTGTCACTCCCAACGGCATGTTTCTCTTTATCTCCCTATGTCTTCCTCCATCAATCTCCATCTGCCGTCCTCCTCCCTGTGGGGTCAGCCCTGTCCTCTTCTCCACTGCCTCCCTCTCTATCGCCGCCTGCTCCCTCTCTGCTGTTTTAGGTGTGTCACATCTCCACCGACAGCAGGAGACCAGGTACTGACTGGAAATTAAATATCAAGTAGAAAGAGCATCAGTGAGCAAAAGGAGAGCAAGTGAAGGGTTGTAGAAAGTTGAAGTCAGGGCAGTGAAGGGAAGAAAGAATGGATGGATTTTATTAATGAATATATATATATAAATATATATATATATATACATATATTTCTATGTATATTATTTTGATTTGAATATTAATTGATTAAACTATTATCAGAAAAAAACATCAAAAACCATTTGATAAGAATTTCCAAACTTTCCATAGGTTTGTATTTTAGCCACATATTGTATTGCCTATGCCATATATTGTTATTTTAGGCTTCAAATAAAAGCAGTAATTTGGTATTTACAAGGTACTTTCATGATTTAGGACAGCTTTTATATAAAACAGGGACTATTAAATAGGGCTGGGCGACATGGCCAAAAGTTATATCAAGATAAAAATGTTCATATCAGTCAATACTGATAATTATCATTATAAATGTCACGTTAATATTTGTTTAAGTTTGAAGACAGATTTCTGCCCCTGAGTCAAGTCTGTGGTTTTAAACTCGTTTTTATGAACAGAGAATCACAAACAGTTTACAAATCTAAAGTGGATCAATGATGTTATTCCTCCTCACTGTTCTGAGACAAAACATAAGCGATATATTAATATATTTATTGTTCTTTTTGTTAAATTGCTATTGATGAAAATTATTTAAAAGAATTGAAAACTGAGGCTGTGATAGACGTGATACAGTTTATCTCTGAAATTGTATGGACGAAGCAATAATTGATTATTCAAAACAGTCCATGCGCAGGTTAATAACGATGGTAACATCTGCTGTCGCCTTCTGAACAAGAAAGAGAGAGAGAGAGAGAGAGAGTGGGAGAGAGAGAGAGATAGGTTGGGTGGAATGATGAAGTACAATCGTTTACGACCAGCGTTGCAGCCACCACTCTCTTTCCCTCCATTCTTAACCATCCCTGAATTTCTTACTCTACCCTCCACCACCCTTCTCTGCCCCCCCTTCGGTCTGTCTTTCTCTCTCCAGGCATGTTGTGACAGGGCATAGCAGTGTGTTATACAGGGTTCTACTCGCCAAGTGCATATTATCCTGTAAGGCTTAATACCCAGGTTGGAACAAAAGGGCAGGCTCGGAAATTACAGCTTATGTCGCTTAGCACTCAGCACAACAGTCTGACTCCCATGAAAACACACGTGTGTGTGTGTGTGTGTGTGAACTTTCGCAGATGCACGGGCTGAAAATCACATCTGTAGATATCTTTATTCAGAAATCTGAAAACCCAGTCACACACTCATTCACACATACATATAGATGATGCTTTGCTTCTTATATGGTACACGTGGCCTCAAATACAATGCAGAGGCTCTCTCAAAAAATATCAGCCCCAAACAGATCTCAAATCAGTTGTTTTTTTAAACAAAACGCTAAAACTCTGAAATCTGAAACATCAGGTAATCAATCAAGTAAAATCGAGCTAGGGTGCGCACGATAATGGTGAATGGGGGAGGTTTTTAATTAGGTGCAGCAAAAAGGTTTTGACACAAGCGTGTTTCACGAATGTTAGGGTTAGGAAATAATGATGGTCTTTTCACTCTTCTTAATGGATGAATTGATTTATCTATAAAACAAGCGATTCATTGAGAAAAGAAGGGTAAGAATGACAAATCAAAAGCTTTTATTGTGGAGTCATGCACATTTTCTTTAGGTTGGCGAAAAACGTGTTCACTGACACAAGAGGTAAAGCCATCACTTCACCTCTCCGTCTTGTTAGAGTCATAGTGTGTGTATGTGAGTGTGTGATTGGGTGGCAAGGGGCCAGGCCAGTCCCTCTCTGTTTTAATAAATCTCCCTTGGATGGAGCTGTGCAGCCATAAAATGCATCGATTGTCATTGCTCACATTGTGGCAGGAGACACACACACACACACACACACACACACACACATACGCTTGGTTATTCATACTTAGATAAACATTCCTATATATACATGTTTATTGATCCCCCACACACACACAAAGAATCGTGTATTGACATTTGACATGCCTACATAGGGAGGGACACACTTATATTAAGCAATGAACATGTATTTGCCAACCAAGGAACTGAGGAAATCAAATGAATAAATAAATGATTTTTAAGAAGAAAATGAAAAATCGAAAAGGTGTGCATGTGTGTGTGTATGTGGGGGGGGGGACACATTTCCAGAATTCAACTATTCAATGCATCTGAGTTTTACTCTCTGTTGTCAACACTGCAGAAAGACATTGAAACATCATGTAGCAAACAACTGCCAGAATGTTCTCTCACACACACCTACGCAAACACACGCACACACACACACACCCACACCCACACACACACACACACACACACACAACCATACATACCCCGCAATAGCATCCGCATAAGCAGACAATCTGCAATCTCCTACAAACTCTGTAGTGCACTCTGTCTAAAATAACCCTTTGGGGGAACAGAATACAAAAAGACTCAGAGAGGCGGAAAGAATCAAACACAGAAATACACTCTCCTCGTCTCTTTTCCTTCCACCCCCCCCCCCCACCCCCCCACACCACACACTTTCTCTCACACTCACACACACACTCACACAAACATGCTCTCGCTATTGACATGTAGATAAATCAGAGGCAGACCAAACAGTCACTGATGTGAAATGAAAATGACACTAATCTGCTGTTACCATAACACACACAGACACATCAATTATTAACACCTACAATAACTCTCTTCTCCTCTTTCTCCCTTTCTCCTCATTGTGTATATCTCAGTAGATGGATGGGACAGAGTTTGTTAAAAGCTCCCTTGTGTTCACCTAAGTGCTGCGGTCAGGCCATTCAAAGACATGTAAATTGTAGCCCGCCATTTTTTTTTCTTTCTTCAGTAGTTTTCTCTTGAAAGTTTTGTGAAGAGGGTCTTGTGACGGTCGTCCTTGTGTCCACTATAGTTTACAATCAGCACATGGGTATATTTTACTTTCCTTTTTAACAGCAATTTGTCTTTGGTAAAAAAATCTTTTACCAATCACGAACATCAGGCAATTAAAATCGTAATTTCAGAGAATATTGATGATCTCAGGATAAATGTGTCTATTAACATTTTGAATATGTACTAGTTGTGAATATTTGTGTAATTGTAAAGAATCATTAAATGCTGTTTGTATTTTTTACTTGGATTTTAAACTTGGATTCTTAAGAAGGCGTTGTATTGGATGAACTTAGCATTGTATTTACCTGGTGCTTTGTTTTGAGGGAGAACATTTCAACGGCCAATCTACCTAAAAGTTAGAATTACATTCGCAGATGTTGGTGTATGGTTTGTTTACTTCTTGTTTTACTTTTGAAATAAAAACACAAATCTTCTTCTTATCGATGACACAGTTTAACTTGTGCACAAATAAAGACACAGAAGGAAGTGAACTGATTTAGTGACAGTAGTGACACAACAAAATCCACTGGAATCAAATTCAACCATAACCCATAAGTCAGTTGTGATTCTGTGGAATCCTGCCCAATGCAAAAACATTTGCGTGAACACAAAACCCAACATGCTAATGCTTTGGCACATTTGTCATCCAAATATGTCGACTAACATTTTCTTCTCTCCTCTGCTTCCTGCTTCCTCTCTACTGTCCCTTCCCAGGCAATCGTTTCTTCCTGACCTCATTTGGCGCTATGTATATCTCAGAGGTGCAGAAGGAAGATGCTCTGTCCACCTACCGCTGCATCACAAAGCACAAGTACAGTGGAGAGACTCGCCAGAGCAATGGAGCCAGGCTCTCTGTTATGGGTACGTAGCAAGTTTACCACTTCCACTCATGATAACTGGCACATGCAACTAAATGCAAATCAGATTATGAGTTTGTGTTGCCTGTCTTTGCCAATTATGTTTCTCAATAGACGAGCAAGACAAATGTTGTATGTTTTATTCCTGAAAGAATTGTGTACAATTTTGGGAAATACCATTATTTGCTTTGTTGCTGGTAGTTCCTGAGTCTTTACTGTAAATATTAATGTTTGTAGAAAGACTGTTGGCTTAGCTTAGTATATCTTTAGAGATATCTTTTTTTTTACAAATTAAGGAAACAAGATATAATTTGGTAGCTCTTAAGATAAATATATCATATATGTGATGTGTTTGACCTGCAGACCCTACGGAGTCCACCCCGTCAGTTATGGACACTTTCCAGTCCGGTGAGGTGCAGGTGGGAAACATTGTGGAACTGCCCTGCGTCGCATCGGGATACCCCAACCCCACCATCCGATGGCTCAAGGATGGTCGGCCACTGCCCGCAGACTCCCGCTGGACACGGCGCATCACGGGCCTCACCATTTCAGACCTGAGGCTCGAGGACAGTGGCAACTACATCTGTGAGGTCACCAACAGCTTTGGCTCCAAAGAGGTGACGGGTCATCTCAATGTCATAGGTGGGTAAAGCACAGAAGACAGTACAACACAGCAATAAAGCCTCACTGATCATTTTATCTTCCCCCCCCCCCGATGGACACAAGTCATGAATGTGATGTCAGGTCACGGACAGGCATGAAACGAGACAACATTTAAATTCTCTCTGCTTTGCCCGTACACGCCCACGCACCCCACCGTCGTATATGCCTAGCGTGAGCTTGATCTCCACAGACGGCTTGTTCCCCTGCTGTGTTCTCATGCTGTATACCCCACTGAGGCGTCGCTGCAGTGACAGAGCAGAACAGTGGACGTACAGGGGCCTGTCGCTGTGTGTGCCAGGGATGTGAGGGAGGGAGGAAAAGAGTGTTTTATAATGTTGTGTGTACATGGATGGAGGAGATGTACGCAGTGTATGCAGAAAGAGAGCTGATGGTAAAGGTGTGGAATTGCATTGGGGACGGGAAACGTGTCAGGGCGGGTGGAGGAGAGGAGGGGAAATTTAAAGGGTAGTTGGGAAAAAGCGGCTTCACCCTTGGTGGACGCTGGGCAGACTGGGCACAGGGATCATCACTGGACAAGACGTAAACCTCCTGTGACAGGGCATGCAAGGTGGGAGACACACAGGTCCACACACACAGACACACACAAACACATACACACACACACACACACACACACACACACACATACACACTCACACACAGCACACGCATGCATTGCCTGTGTAAAAAGTCTTGCAAATGCACTGTCAGTCACACACACATGCATACACACGTTCAGCAGCCTACAGCACTCAACACCAGCTGCTTTATTGCTCACTGACATTTTCTCCCCTTTCTGTTCTTCGGTTTTCCTCGCTGCTGATCTCTCTCTTGCGCGTGCACACATACACACACATACACACACACACACACACACACACACGCACACACAAGCACACACAAACCATCACACTCACACAAAAGCAATGCTAGCAAACAACAAATTCACGACCTTACCCCACCAAAATAACTTTTTTCCATCTCTCCAGAGCCACTGAGGGTCACCTTGTCTCCCAAGAATCTGAAGACAGGGATCAGCAGCACAGTCATCCTCTCCTGCGCCGTCCAGGGTTCCCCCCACTTCATTGTGTCCTGGTACCGGAACACAGAACCCGTCATACCCGATCAGCACTTTTCCATCCAGGGAGCTCACAATGAGACATTGTTCATTTCCGCTGCACAAAAGAGACACTCGGGAGCTTACCAGTGCTTTGCTACCCGCAAAACTCAGACTGCCCAGGACTTCTCCATCATACTGCTGGAAGGTGAGCACAGGAAGGGATCACCATGCTGGAGTACAGTCATAATAAAAACTGTCCTGGGATGTTATTCTACTTTCAGGGTTAATAGTAGAACGGATCGAGAGTTGTCTTTACTCTCAAGGAGACAACATGTTAAAATGTTTAACCAGATATGCTGGAATGTAATCATCTAATACCCCATCTTCATATTTGCATGTATATTGCAAAGGAAATGTTTACAAGTTAAGGTCAACTTTCTTTAATTGACATACAACTGAAACATTGACCACTGCTTTGCATTTCCATGTTCCATCTAGTTTCATGTCTGTACTGATGCAAAATTATTCAAACATATTTGTGCAGAGATAAATAGATGCAGAGAAAAACCCCAAAGCAGATCAATGAAATGAAACCAGAGTGTCAAAGCTTCTTCAAATTGGAAATTTGCTATACTGTGTTACTCTTCGTGCAGCTTTGGTCTTTTACTGAGGTGAAGTGTGAACCTATATTGATTTAGTCTTCTGTCAAATAAGGTCTATTTTAATCCATCTTCCCACCGTGATGCTGATTTAATTCCAAACGCACTAAAAGCACCTCTTCTCATGCTTGTTCCTCAGATGGCACACCCCGTATTGTTGCCTCCTTCAGCGAGAGGGTGGTGGTCCCGGGTGAACCGTTCTCCTTGATGTGCGCCGCCAAGGGAGCACCTCCTCCGACCATCACCTGGACCCTGGACGACGAGCCTGTGGCCCGAGACCTGTCGCGCGTCAGGGCCAGCCAGTACACGCTCTCAGACGGCAGCACGGTCAGCCACGTCAACGTCAGCAGCCCGCAGATTCGCGATGGAGGAGTGTATCGGTGCGCCGCACGAAACTCGGCCGGTAGCGCCGAGTACCAAGCGCGCATAAACGTAAGAGGTGCCTGTCTACTTTTCAATATCAGTCATTCAGAGGCTTCTCATAGCCTGACCCCTTCCCCTCTCCTGACCCATCTCCTATCCTGTACCTTTCTATATCTCTACCTTTCTCATCTGTATATTCTTTACTTTTATTTATTTGACTTTTTCTGTTTGGTCTCCGTCTTTACACGTACAGTTTATCTGCAGCAGTGGGTGTCTTGTTTCTCCGGGCAGCCTCTACCTGTCATCTGTCTCATTCTCTTTCTTTCTTGAAGTCTCCTCAGGGTTACTTCTCTGTTTTCTGACTCACTGTAGATCTGTAAATGTGCTAGTGTCAATGCACAAATACATATGAACACGTAAAAAACATGCATCTATTTATCCACCTACTGTATCTACCTGTATTCACCCCTACCAGGAAACACACATAGTTTGCAGGCAGAGAAAATGTTAAGTAGAGAAGCTATAGTTTAACACATATAGAGAAAGGTTGTCTAAATGACACAAAGTGAGATTAAGTCGATGTGAGACAAATGAAAGGAGACATTTTAGAGGCCACAAAAACAGATGGCCGGAGACAGAGACAAGAGAGAGAATAGATGAAATAAAAGAGAGGAGTGGAGGACTGCCAGTGTCTGCTGGGGGAGTGAGGGGGAACTCTGGTGACAGGACTGCTGATGTCACTGTCGTCAGAGACGACAAAGATGAGGAGTGACACCGATGGACAGGGCTGTATCGCTGTCTCTCTCTCCCTCTCCTCTTATTTCTCTGTGCTGTGGTGAGATGTGCGGTTGTGACATGCGAGTCTGCTCTAAGCGGACATGCCCGACTGATCATTGGAGTGAGAATGAGCCCCATTGCCAGAGATCTTCAGTTTAAAATGCAACACAAACTGACACAAATACAGTCAATGAGCACACACACATGGCCACACATGAAAACGCAGCAGCACACACACTACTATGCTCATCCACTCACTGAAATGTGATACGCTCAACTTATCCCATTCAGTGAGCGGCCAGCAGCAGAGATCCTGAGCCCCACACAGGTAGTGGAACACACAGTCCCAAGTATGCCGGAGCTGTGTTTGTGCGAGAGTGCGTGAACGTGTGTGTCTGGGCGAGCGGGTGCTTGTGTTGGCGTCTGTGCGACGGTGCCACTGAATAATACATCTTTGACTCGTCAGAGCTGCAACTTCAAAGCTCAGCACACGCCGGGAAAGGGAGGAGAGAGAAAGAGGCTGAGAGACTTGGGGGGTAGGAGGGCTGGAAAGGAGAGACAAAAACAAAGATACAAGACGAGCAGTGGTGAGAAGGTCAGAGCAGAAGTGACGGAGGATTGAGTGATAGCTCCTGGTGTCTTCCAATAATGCTTAACACATTTTGTGTCTGTCTGTCTGTCGGCCTGCCTCGCTGCCCACGGCCTTCAGGCTCTGCTCGGTCGCCCATGATACATGACCAACACACTGAGGCAGTTACGGTTTGTTTTTACTGTATTTGATCTATACTGTATCTCATAGAATGACCTTAATAGAGTTCACAGCATCACTGTTTTATAGAGCGCACACAAACAAAGAAAAACAATGCATTAGTTACACTATGCAACCATGTAAAATGCATAATGTTTGCCCAATGCCCCACGGTGTATAGAAGCTGCATTGCCCACATATGGACACACACAGTTTCATGATTGCGTTGTTAAAGTCGATGGGTTCTGCACCGGAGGATCCTGCATGTCCCGCAGCACCCGACGCAAATGTGGCAGGTGCAGGATACATTGACCATAAAACGGACGGGAAGCGGTTGGTTGGCATGAATACAAATTCACATATGGAATTATGTCATGCATGCAAACGTCCAACTTTCGAGTCAACTGAAAGCCTTTAAAGAAATGCAGAGAATCATGTTAGGTGTCGGTTTCTCATCTGCTTCACAGTCACTTTCCCTCTGCCTGTTTATTTTGATCTTTTTGGTTTACTCATGCTCTGGGTCACATTAAATGTCCGTTTAAAGGCCAGTTGCTTTAAATAAAGTTGACATCACTAATCCAATCTGACCTGTAAACAAAGGCACTAGTGTGTTTCCGCATCTAGTTATGACTCTGTTATCAGAAGGAACAACATGAACCACCTGTAGAGAAACGGAGGCATGATCTACAGCATTTACATGCACTTCTCTTTCCTCTTAACCTTTTAAAGGCATTTGGTGAGGCTTATTATTAACTCACGTCTTTTAATGATGATAATAACTTTATTCATTTAGCATATTTCAAAACTTTGTTTCACATTAAAAGACAAATAAAAACAATAATATTCTTAGGTAGCTTAAAAAACTGCTGTGTAACTGTATTTCTCATGAGCGACATGTGTCTGGAATAGAATTACAGAATACAGAATATTAAATATTAAAGGCAGACATTTTGAACTTTCTCTCTCCCTCTACCCCTACATGCTTTTCTTCCTCTTCTGCCCCTTCCCTCCTTCCCAACTCCCTTCCCTTATATTCCTAAAATTCCACGACCTGCTCTTGACACCATAAACTAATGATCTTCTTTTTTTCCCTTTCCTCTACCTGTGGTCAACCCATCTCTTCATCCCTCCATCTGTCTGCCTATGTCTCTCTCTCTCTCTCTCTGTCTGTCTCTCTCCCTCCCTCGCTCCCACCAGGTCCCCCAAGGATAAGGCCCATGAAGAACATCACGGCAGTGGCAGGAAGAAACTCTTTTATAAATTGCCGGGTGATCGGGTATCCTTACTACTCAATCAACTGGTACAAGGAGGGACTTCTGCTGCCTGATAACCATCGACAGGTGGGGCTTTCTACACTTCTGCTCAAAGACAATATGCACAGAGCTTTTTTTCCTTTCCTGTGTATAGAGAGTTGTTTGTAGACCCATAATTCTGACCTCATAGTGCGCCCGCCAGCTCACTTGGGGGTGTCCTGCATACGAAGGCTGCGGGGTTCAGCTTTTGTTAAATGTTTTTTTCTTTTATATCTGGTACATAAAGGCAAAAGTCCCAATAAATGGGCTATTTCATAACTTAATATATAGACACATATAAAAAAATATACATCAAAAAACATTATTACCATAGAATTAGTTATTGTTTTTTGTTAGCCAGTATCCTTAAACACCTGTGGAGGGATTTTTGAACCACGGCATGGCTGTTGTTTTGTATTACTAATACAAAAATGTACTTTTGTTTTCCATGTAACATTTAACATGTAGTTAACATAGTTTTACATAACATTATGAAATAACACATATATGCTCTCATAGTTATACAAACCACAGCTCAAGCAAGCACACACAGACTTTTGCTGCCAGACACACAATGGTAATGGCCTCTGACTTCTATAGTCCCTGTGAGTCACTTTTATTGCATCATATATTATACATTACAATATGTTATGTTTCGCTATGAAGGCACAAGGCAAATCAAAGGGGCTTCTTTTTGCATCCGTGTTTTAATAATAGGATTCGCTCAGTTTTTACATTCACAGCCACGTCAATTTTCAAGAAGAGGAAGCGGGTAGCATTTCTGCCTCTAACAACCCTGATGTCTGTTCAGGTGGTGTACGAGAACGGGACCTTGAAGCTCAGTGATGTTCAGAAGGGGATGGACGAGGGGGCCTACGTCTGCAGCGTGCTCATCCAGCCGCAGCTGTTCATCACGCAGACTGTCTATATCACTGTCAAAGGTCGGTTTCAAAGTTTTCTCATATTTTTACTCGTTGTTTTCCCTTCACAAAAAGTAGCGCAGATGGCCTTACACAAGAGCGTACAAAAACGTGTGTAAATTGGTGTATTATATTGCAGTAATCTTAATCCACTGTGTATGAAATAATGTAGAATTCAAATTTTTATGAAATGTTTCACTGTCTCATAAAAGGCAGAGGAAACAAAGTCATTGTTAAAGGGATGTAGAGTGAGTACGACTGCTTTGGAGCAGGAGGATGTTATTGTAACAGAGGGAGAGGAAAGAAGAAAGCTGTATGCATTGCCTCTAATAACCCCTGATTAAGGGGCGGAGTGGCCTAGTGTGCTCTCTCAACCACTCAGCAATTACATGGAGCAGGAGTGCTATTGTATAAGATTTGCGTGCGTGTGTGTGTGTGTTTTTGTGTATTCTGCATGTCAGTCTGTTTGTTATTTCGCTCTGCTCTGTGCAGCAATAGCATGACATGTTTGTTTTAGGGTGTCGTCGAGTGTGACTACGGGCTGTGATTGTGTGTTTCTTAACATTAGCAAGTGTGTGGATTTTTGTGGTAGTTGGTGGTCTTTGTGGAGACTTATCCTTGCACCGACATGAATGTGCGTGTGTACGTGCACTTTGCATTCACATGTGCGTACGTGCACATTCGCGGCGTGTGGATGCAGGTATGTGCTTGAATGTATGAATGTGTGCTCGTCAGGTCTCTGATTTAATTAGATGAATTTTAACGAGGCCCAGATTAAATCCCCCAGATGTCTCAGCTGTACCCCCCCCCCCCCCCCCCCCCCCCACCACCGTACTCCAAAACCACCGCCATCACCTCCGCCGGTCTCCATGGCAACGCCGCTCTTCCCCCTGTGGATGAGGCTCTAATTAGAGCAGCTATTATGGGCTGGCTTTAGCAGGGCAGGGCGGGGTGGAGTTGAGGGGTTGGTAGGGGGGCATCAGTCGGGTGCAGAGTGGGTAGTGGGCTGGCTGGCCCGGCTGCAGCAGTGGTGGGGGTCCAGGCTTAGAGGACAGACTCAGGAAAGCAGGTTCATGATCACCTGCAGTCTAAGAGTCTAATGAACCAGTTGTTGACCAGTCAGACTTCCAGGTGAAAGAGATCCAACTGTGTTTTTGTCTCCCCCCTCTGTTTCTCCCTCACTCCACCTCATTCACTCTCCCACCCCATGGCCTCTCGTTGCCCCCCAATCCTCAAATCTGTGTGTCTACCCATATTCTCCTGTGCCTTCACATCTGACTTTCTCTCTCTTCTTCGATCCTTCACTTATTCATATCTGCCTCAAATCTCTGTCTTCACCTTTTACTTACCCCACTCATTTATACAACCTCGTTTTCATTTTTTTCCTTTTTCTTTATATCTATTCCCTCTCTGCCTTATTCTGTCTTCTCTCTATCTACCCTTTATTTCACCCTGTTGCCTGTACTTGCCAATATCTCCCCCACTCGCCTTTTCATCATACATTTCCTCGACTTGATCCGTCTGTTCCATCTGTTTTACTCGTCTCCTTTTATCTGACTACTTCTACTTTGTCCCTGCTACTTTTCTATTTCCTCTCCCTTCCTCTCCACACATCGTGCCCTCTATCACTCACTTTCTTTCACCTCTCTTTCCCTCAGTTCCTCCACTCATCCAGCCATTTGACTTTCCTCCGACTTCCATCGGTAAATTGATGTACATCGCCTGCGTGGTGTCGTCTGGAGACATGCCCATTCGCATCACGTGGCGCAAGGACGGGCAGGAGATCGTAGCCTCCTCGGGCATCACCATCGACACCAAGGAGTTCATGAGCTCCCTCCAGATCTCCAAGGTGTCGCTCAAGCACAACGGCAACTACACCTGCATCGCCAGCAATGACGCTGCCACTGTCAGCACAGAGAGGCAGCTCACAGTCACTGGTAAGAAAGAACAGGTGTGAGAGGTCAGGAAATATGAAAGTGATATTTAGAAATGGGTTGAAGGGGAAAGTAAAAGGGTTATTTCAAAAGAGCACTGCAGTGATTTAGTGTTTAAAATATGGGCACGAATTTAGCAGGAGAGGATTTGATGGAAAATAGTTGAAAGCACAGCACATGAATAATGTTACAGCACGAATATAACTTTCAATATCGGAGGGTCCAAAAACAAACACAATATTTCTCCTGTACAGTTTGGGTAACAAAGCTTCTCCTCTTCCACCAGTGCCTCCTCGATTTGTGGTGCAGCCCAACAACCAGGACGGGATCTATGGGAAGGCAGGGATCCTGAACTGCTCTGTTGATGGATACCCTCCTCCCAAGGTCATGTGGAAGCACGCCAAAGGAACCGTCGGTACAGAACCCGTCATTCATTCTTCACTTATATACTGTGATGTGTAATAGTTTCTCTCGAAATTCAAGTGTTGCCGCCTGCTGCAGCATAATCATCTGTTCATGTATCCCGTCTCTCTGTACGTTCAGCAGGGATCGGGAACCCGCAGCAGTACCACCCTGTGCCTCTGACGGGCCGCATCCAGATCATGACTAACGGCTCGCTCCTCATCAGACACGTCCTGGAAGAGGATCGCGGCTTCTACCTGTGTCAGGCCTCCAACGGGGTGGGCTCGGACATCAGCAAGAGCATGGTTCTCACCGTTAAAAGTGAGTTGACCAACTCGAAAAGGCTAATGTATCGGAGTGCGACCATTTTTTTCACGGGCGCAGAGGATTCCGAGCGGGGCCATCATCTAGGAAGCTCCAGTGCTCCTGATTTATCTTTACACGCTTGCAAACCGTGTCGAACCAATGAGCCAGCTCGCACTGTGCTCTGTGGGCATAAACACACACACACACACACACTGTACAAGCCCAGGGATAAACTGGTGGAGCTAAGGTGAACGTGGACATAAGAGGAGAAAAAACTGTAAGTGAGGTGTGTGTGTGTGTGTGTGTGTGTGTGTGTCCGCATGGTAAGCAATAGGCAATGAGAAAGCGAGCAACTGAGCGATTGATCTTTTGACTCTTGGGATCTGTCTACAGACAATCAAAAACACTTTGAGCTTAATCATTATCTGCAATCAATCTCTGCATCCTGCCCTTGCTGTCAGTAACACCCTCTGTGATGCAATGTGAAGATGTACATGCACACAAACACATACACACACACACAAACGCACGTGACTGTGAACATCAACTAAGACAATACGTGAGTCCAATATCCTTTATATAAGAGATGAGAGATGTTAAAGCTTAATATCTGGAACCTTTTGACTCGTGCTCACGCAGACACACACATAACCAGGTACGCATATAAACATGAACTAGTTTCACTGTGTTCTATACCTCAGGGTTCCCCCCTCTCTCTTCCTCTCTCTCGCTCCTTCTGGTGTTAGTGTTATTGATTGAACCGTTCCTCTCCCCTGCTTCCCTCAATTCTGTCTGTTTCGCTCAGCGGAGAGGGAGGAAAAGAGGGAGGGTGAGATGAATAAGTGATGAAAACAAAACAGCAGAACCCTCCTCAGATCGATATTGTGTGTGCGCGAGTGTGCGCGTGTGTGCTTGTGCGGATGAGTGTGTGTCTGTTTGGCCCGGAGAGCGTGAGTGATTTTGTGTGTAGAGTGTACACGAACGGGGGAGTGTATCGTTTCTGCCTCTTCATTCACCTAGACCCCAATGTTAACTATTGGAGAATGAGAGAGGAGGTTTATTGACTTTACCTCATTGACCATAGCTCTTCATTACTCTGCTGCAATGGAACTTGGCCACTCCGAGCTCCACCTCTTTAACTACCAACCGCCCAGCCCTTCTCTCCTCCGCTCTTTCACTCCATTCTGCCTTTCCACTTAAACTCTGCTTATTATCTACTTACTCGTTTCTTTCGTCCATCCCTCTTCCCTCTTCTATCGGACTATGTCATCTAATATCCCTCTCGTCAATATGATTACTGTCACTGTACTTCCCCTCCGTGTTTCCTCACATTCTCCTCCTCTCACACCCCGTTTCCTTTCTCCTTCCAGTCCCGGCGATGATCACCAGTCACCCCAACACCACCATGGCAAAGAAGGGTCATGTGAAGGAGCTGAACTGCACCGCCAGGGGAGAGTGGCCCATCATCATCCGCTGGGAGAGAGGCGACACTGTCATTGACCCTGACCGCAACCCCCGGTACTCCATTACCACCAGTCCCAACGAGAAGACCGACGAGGTGTTGTCTACACTCAGGGTAAGAAACACTTATCTAGTGGTTGAAATCAGACAGCAGCGGGTTCATGACTCTTACTCTGTTGACAGATAGATTGTCAGTTTTCTCGGTTTTGTCTGTTTGGAGTTCTGAGTCAAGGCGCAGCTTGTAAAGCTCCCTCTGCTTTGAGCTTGTATACGTTGGTTGCCTGAGTGCATAGAAAACGGGTGAGATTACAAAGACTCCATTAACATCAGTCAGCGTGTTGCTAAAGGTTGGTACCAATCATGGCCAATCACGTCAGATCTTCCAATTGTTGGACATCTGTTGCTCCCTCTTCTGTGTGCAAGTTTGAATATATAGTTCCAGAGAAAACATTAAATCCACTGTTTAAAGAATGTATACATTATAAGGCCTCATGGGGGCAGTGGAACCGGGGTTGGAGCTGGACATCCACTAACCAGTGTCGGTGGTTCGATTCCCTGCTCCTCCACTCTGCATTCCGAAGTGTCCTTGGGCTAGAGACTGAACCCCAAACTGTGCCGTCAGTGTATGAATGGTGTGTGATAGAAAACTGTGCTGCGTATAGAGGTGGTGTATTAATGTGAGCAGGTGGATGCAGATTGTACTGTAAAGAGCTTTGAGTGGATGATAAGACTGGAAAAGTGCTGTTTGATGACTCATCCTGCACTCTGGGGCTTTTACTAATTTTGCGCACGATGATAATGCTTCCTCAATGTTGTAGCTCCCTCCCTGTTACTATAAATTCTGCCTGTTACCAACTGGTGCACAGGAACCTACACACTCTGACACATCTGCAAGGAGTACTTGACAATGGAGAGCTGGCTGTTGTCCGTGTTTAGTTTCTACTCACTACAATGGTTGCTGTGACGTACATTCAGCGCTTGGCTACTTTAGACCCCAATTATGACTATCTATTATCTATTACATTATTTCCCGGTAGTCTTTTTTCTTTCTTTTTTTTAATGAACATTCTTAAATATATGGAATTAAACAGAAGTCTGGAATAAATTGTTTGGTTCTTGCATGAATGAGGTCTGTGTGGTTACACCCTTACTAGTCAAAGTAACACACACAACACAGAGGGTCTGTAGAGCAAAGTGCGATTTTAGGTTTTTGCATGAATGCGAAAAAGTTAAACCCCCCCCAAAAAATAATTGTGCTCACCTACTACTGCACGGTGATTCACCTAAAAACAGAACAGGCATGTTGGAGGAAATAAACTCTCAATCCTCCAATTCACAAATCTGTACTTCACATAGTTTGTCTTCACCGAGTCAGAGCTATTTGTCTCTTTGACATTTTCTCTATCTACCTTTCTCCCTGCAGCTAAAGCCAGCCGAGCGTGAGGATTCAGTCTTCTTCTCCTGTCACGCCATCAACTCTTACGGAGAAGGACGAGGCCTTATCCAGCTCACCGTGCAAGGTAAACCACTCCTGCACAGATGCATGTAGGCTGCCATCTCTTCATACTGATAAAAAAACGACACAAAACTGTGCTTCCCTCTTTACCATCCAAATCTGTCTCTTTTTTTGCGCCTACCTTTCCCTCCATTGTCTTTCCTCCCTCCCTTTGTTCACACCCTCTCTTTTAAACCCTCAGAGCCCCCAGACCCTCCAGAGCTGGAGGTGCGAGAAGTGAAGGATCGCAGTATGAACCTCAGGTGGACACAGAGATTTGATGGGAACAGCATCATTACTTCCTATGATATTGAGTATAAGAACAAGACGGGTGAGTTAAAAGGTTGTATTACCTCTTTTTAGGAAAATTAATAAGTGAAAATGACCTTGAATTTAATCCTTCACTGATGATGCTTTTTTTCTGTTAGCTGACTGCCAGTTTCAAATTAAAAAATGCAACATTTTTTGAAAATTGAGAAAATGCAAATCATTTAATTTATCAAAAGTGTTTTTTGAAGTGGGAAAATGACAATTATAAATGAAAAACAACACTTGTCTATATTTCTCCTCTTCTCTGTCAGATACCTGGGAGCTGAAGCACGCCACTCGAAACATCTCCCCCTCCAACAATCAGGCCAACATCGTGGACCTTCACCCCGCCTCCGTCTACAGCATCCGCATGTACTCCTACAACGCCATCGGAAAGAGCGAGGCCAGTAAGGAGCTCACCATCAGCACAGAGGAAGCGCGTAAGTAACTTGACATCATTTTTTCATGTGCGTGTGCAATTTGGTACAGCTTGATTGAATTCATGGGACGGGGGTTTACCTTGGCGGATGTATGTGCTCTTCTGAGGGTCATTCTCGTTTTCCTATGTAAATGTGAGCAAATATGCTCTTATCCTCTTCTGCCTGTGGTGACACTGACATCTGTCCTTGAATAAGCTTTTTGTACGAAAAGTCTACTTCAGTGGAAATGGAAAACAAAAATCCTTGAAAATTGTAGACCAGAATAATTTAGGGTCATGAAACATGAAAGCCACAGAATATGTTTTCGACAGCAGCAGACTTCCACCACTCAACCCCTCTGTCTGTGTCTCTCTCTCTCTGCAGAGCCGGACGGTCCTCCAATGGAAGTGATCCTGCAGCCTGTGACCTCTCAGAGTATCAGAGTCACCTGGAAGGTAAAGCATTGGAACTATTTAAACTCTTACCTTCTTGTCCTGATCCATCTTCAGTGAATGAAGTTGATCATGCACCGTATGAATGATCAATACAGTCTGATGTGAGCATTGTCCCCTTTTTGTTACATCTGTCAGGCTCCCAGGAAAGAGCTGCAGAACGGCGTGATCCGTGGTTACCAGATCGGTTACAGAGAGAACGGCCCCGGCAGTAACGGCCAGTACAGCATCGTGGAGATGAAGGCCACCGGAGACAGTGAGGTCTACACACTGGACAATCTGAAGAAGTTTGCTCAGTATGGCGTCGTCGTCCAGGCCTTCAACAGAGCCGGCACAGGGCCCTCGAGCTCCGAGATCAATGCCACCACATTGGAAGATGGTGAGAGTCACAATAAGCCACACATGTACAACATACAGTATCTCAGCAGACCCACCTTTGATAAGAAGGTGTTAACTTATTATATATAAATGTCAGAAATCCTGATCTATTGACGCTTCATAAGCATTTGCCCTCAAAGGTCCAAGACAGCTTGAAACAATAGTTGGCATTATGAGCCATGTTCAATACATGTATTTAGATTTTCTATAAAATGGCTAAGCAATATATGATATTAAAGCCATCTTCTATGTTTTTCATCAAAGAAAAGTCACATGATTTAGTTTACAGTTAAAAAAACAAACACATTTAAGTGTGCGATATCTATTTAAGAGACCAGCAGCAATAACAGAAATACAGCAGGTTAAACAGCAGGATGCATTACACACAGGGGAAGAGTAAACTTTGATTCCTGTGAAATAACAGCCTCCCTCTGTTTTGGCTTTGATTCGCAGTTACTGCACTTTTTTTCTGTTGCAATTGTTCTTTTTTGCTTTCTCACTGTCTGATCTGTGCTTTGTATCCTAAAATGACTACTTTCCCTCTCTGCGCTCAACGAGAATGAATGCTGGCAGCAGGAATTAAAATCTTTTTTTACAAACCTCAAGGACACACAGTCTCATAGACACATTCAGCAGCTCTGCAGAGAGGTTGGAGTGATCCATGTGGAGGTCTTGCCATACAGTGTTTGACTCAGGGGGCAGATGATCTCAATGTTGTGTGACTGAACAGATGAAATAAAGAGCCACTGACTTAAACACAAATGCACTCAGGGAGCAAACACCTCTTCCTCTGCACAGTCCTGCATCTGTGAGGCTGTGAGTTCTTTTGACGACGGCCTCTCTTTTCTCACTTTTACAATTTCAGAAAGAAAGCTGCAATCAACAATAACCACAGACCAAGCAGCAACCCATTTAGCTGTATACTATTAAAACAAATCCACTGGATGTGGAGAAGTATAGGACAAGGGTTATGTGAGGTTTGAGGCGTCTTGTGGGAGAGATGGAAGGGGTGGGTGCAAAGCAGTGAAACCGTGGGACAACTGACTTCTGCCTTGTCCTACTGGACCTCATTTAGTTTGTTTGTGCATCAGCCTTGTCCCTCAAAGGCTTAAAATTACAAAGCAAGAGCCTTTTAGTGGTTTCGTATTAAGCAATATTTTCCACGGAGGCTGCATTCATCGACTTTGGCCTCTGAGGAGCAGGAGACATCCAAAACAAGCTTACAGCCGTCAACATATAAACAGAGATGAGCATTCTTCAAAGAAGTCTGAATTCTTTCTCTCAAGAAATATTTTTGATATGTTGATTTATCTTGATAAAGTAAATCAGGCACGCTGAGGGAACTTACTACGCGTGTGTGTTAAATTCCGTGCAGCTTGATTGAATTTAAGGCGGCTGCTGGGCCTTGGGGGAGATATCAGTGCCACTCTGGTTTACTTTTTTGGTTCGGAGCTGCAGACAATCTGTGCGCCATGAAAACACATTTCTTCAATACACGCCATCTTTATCAATCTCTATCATACATCATCCCCCCCCACCACAAACACATAAAGCTAAACACACACACTCACGCACAGGCGCACAAATACATACAGTACGTCACGTACTTGTCCACACAGTGAGCCGCTGGCAGAGCTCCATTAGTCCAGAGCAGACAGAGCCCTCCAATCCTTCCCCGTGGCTGTCACCGTGGCGACAGTGATATTGATGGCCATTATGATAATAGTGATAACAACAAGCATACTAAAAATAATTATAATTAGCATGTCTCTCTGTCCGTCTCCCTCTCTCTCTCTTTCCCTCTGCAAGCTTCCTGCTGTAATTATCCACAGCTGAGCGCATTGTCTCTCCGCTCCCTCTTTTCATCTTTTTCTGCCCTTCCCTGGCTCCCCTTGCTTTTAACTCTTCCCCCCTTCCTCCCTTCTTCCTCTGCCCCCCCCCCCCCCCCCCCCCCCGCCTCCTCCTCTCCGTTGCCCCAGTCCAAAAGCTGCCTTTCATTTTGTTTCTGTGTTCCCCATCTTTTATTTTTCTCTTCAAACGTGTGCACTTCGTCCTGTTCATTTAAGGCATCAACAGATTTTTTTTTTACTTTTTATTAATCGACCGTTTATTTATTAGACATAAGCCCAAATACAGACCATGTATTTGGTTCAAATACTCTTTCAGTTCCACTCATGTAAGTGTGACTCATGAGCAATATGTTCTTACACCTTCTAATCATTTTATTTTGGAGCCGAAAGGTTTGTTCATGCAGAACCCTGTTTCCGATTTCTAATCCTCCGCTCCCTCCCTTCCTCCGTCCTCATCCCCACCTTCTCTCTCCACCAGCTGCAGAGAAATTCCCCCTGGTGGACTTGGCCCAATCTCTCTCTTTTCACCGCTCTTGTCTTTCAGCCGGCTCTCTTCCTCTCTTCCTGCCCCTCCTCTCACAAGTTGACTTCTGTTCATCCTCAACAGTGTGCGTTATTCAAAGCGTGAAAGGCTAGCGGTCAGCGGTAGCCAGCAGAAGAGACACCTGGGCCGGGTGGGGACAGAGGGGGGCTTGTGCACGGGAAAGAGAGATGCTGGTTGTAGAGATGGTCCTATACATCAGGCTGGATGCATGTCATGGGCTTTTTCATCTATCACTGGCCTGTTTACTCACTTCAGGTTTGATATGGAAATGCCTCTTAGGGTTTCAGTGAGGCTTTACTCATTTAATTATCTATTTCTCAGCCTCCTCAACAGAACTAATGTTGAGGAGACAATGGCAGCCTTTGCATTAATGTGAGAATCGAAATCTAAGTTTTCCTAATAAACCTTGTGAATCGGGTTTCAGGGCAGTCAATGCAAACTCACACTGTCCAGCTAAATTTTCCAAGAACTTCTTTGGAGCCGAACTCCGTTTATTCTGACACTATGAAAGGTATAGTAGATAAACGATATCTGAAACAACAAGCCCCAAAGAAGAAAAAAAGATCCTCCTGTCAGTTTTTCTCATCAATGGAGCCCAAATGTACACAAATCAAATCAACAAAAATATGCCGGCATATTATGCTATAACAATAAACTTATGAGTAAACATGAAAACATAAAAGCAGAGAGGCTAACATACAGAACATCGGAACGACCAAAGTGTCACATAAATCTTTTATGAAGAACAACAAAAGAAAGGGGGAGGTGAAGCCGGAAAGACTTTTTGTAATTATAGCGATCAATACGACAAATTGGACTCTGCTACATATTTTATTGGACTGTTAACATCATTGTTACATTAAAATGTGTAAAGACTGATGGTAAGACATTCAGATGATCGGGTTTTTAATATGTCCTTCAGTATAAATATCATATAGCCTCAATGAAGAGCTGATACAAGCTGATACAGAATATGCTGTATATGTGATATTGTCATGGTGATATTGATATTTATGTGATATTGTTCCTCCAGTTTATCTGTGTATTCAGCTCAATCATCCAGAGTTGTGATTTTCTTTTACCTTTCAATGAATGGACCTGAATCTGTGAAATATTTACTGTAAGGTTAACTGCAGATACAGGCTTTAGATAACTTGTCTGACCTTTTCTCCCCTCTTCTCTCTCGCCCATCGTCTCCAGTGCCCAGCCAGCCGCCTCAGAACGTGAGGGCCATTTCCGTAACATCAGACGAGGCAGTGATCACATGGGCGGAGCCGCCCAGACTGACGCTGCACGGTGTACTGAAGGGATACCGCGTCGTGTTCTGGGCTGTTTTCCCGGATGGAGGTGTGTCTGGTCATCTCACCTATGACACCATGACTGGTAACTGGCTGGTGACCTTGATCTCAACATCCCTCTTTCTTTTTTGTCTGGCAGAGTGGGGCGAAATGCAAAACATCACAACCACCAGGGAGCAGGTGGAGCTCAGGGGCCTGGAGAAGTTCACTAACTACAGCATCCAGGTGCTGGCCTACACCCAGGCTGGGGACGGAGTCCGGAGCAACGTCCTGTACATCCAAACCCGTGAAGACTGTGAGTGCAATATGTTGGTGCCCATAGGTTTTTCCTTTTCTTAATTCAAGAGCACCGAGAGACTTTTGAAAATAAATACAAAAGTTAAACCATGGTAGCCTTGATCCTTCCACACAGGTAATCACAATAATAAACAGATCTACAAGTATATGTGATTTGCCTTCACCACATCTTTGGGGCAGGTCCACGGGTTTCTCTTCCTGGTTTAGGCAGCAGTGTGGGAGGCAGACAGCCAGAGGGGGTAGGGGGGGTCTTTGTAAGGTTGAGGTTGCTGATTAAAACCTCTTTGTGCTCTGATGTGCCATTACCAGTGCTAATGAGAATTAAGAACCCAAAAAGTGTGTGCGTATGATTGGTTAAGGAGCCTAAGGGTGTGGGTCTGTGCATGCGGATATGTGGAAAAGGATTGTGTGCACGCGCACGTGTGTTCATGAGCTATTGTTTGTGTGCAAGTCTCGCTCAGCACCCGGCACAAGGAGAGGGATTAATTCTTTGTGGCTTAGAAAGAATTAATTTTGTGCTTACACTGTCGGGCTGTGGATTACATCCGTATCCGCCTCTCTTCTCCCTCCCTGGGGCCAGGCAGAGGAGGAGGCAGGCGTCTGGAGATGGCGAGAATGAGGGAGAGAGGGGAGCGGGAGAGATAGGAGATTTTAAGAAGTGCATTTCAGAGAGGGCCTTTATTCTCTTATTCTCACTCTATCTCCATTTTATGAGCTGGCCATGCTGCAATAGCTCTTCAAATATGTGTATTGCGTTAGTCTCCGAGTGTGCGTGTGCACGTGTGTGCGCGCGCGAGTGTGTGTGTTTGTCAGGGGGCAAGCTGAGTGTCTCCCGTTCCCTGATGAGGGTTGACACTGTGTCCAGGGGCAACCTCTTCACATACTGTACGTTCAACGCTCTCTGTCTCTCTCTGTCTCATCCTTCCCCTTTGCCCTGAGTTCTCTCTGTAGCATATGGAAAAGTGTTTGCAGTGCAATTGTGTAAACAGCCAATTCTCCGCCTGCCTCTTTCTGCCTATGTCTCCCAGACACACAAAGACAGTAGGAATAAGAATGAAGAAGACATATTCAACATTCATTTTTTGTGATGGTCTTTCTAAGGGCTTCACACTGCTGGGGTCACAGCATTTGGCCTTTTGATAATGTCCATGTGTTTGGTTTTAATGAATGTGTTCACTTAGATTTTAACAGTGAAAAGGTTTTGTCTGTAAGAATCAGGGTGATCTGCCAACAAAAAAACAAATAAACTATTCAATGGTTGTAAACCTGAAGATATTAAAATTGTTATCATAGAAAATTGAGAAAAACAGAAATAAATTGCACAAGATTAGTAAGATTAGATTTAATCTAAAGTAGATGAAAGTGAACTACAAACACAGACTTTTGCAAACTCAATTGTTCATGATCGCAGTGATGTTCATAGCAGTTTTTAATTGTACCAAATAATACACAAGGCATTCTGAAATTAGAAAACAGAAAATGAAAGGTCCCTCCACTAAGTCTATTACTTTTCTCACAAGCAGTACAGAGTTCAATCACTGTTGATACGTTTTAATGGAAACAAGAACGAGGCAGGTTAACAAACTTCAGATAAGTCTGATAATTGAGGAAATAAAAAACACGACTGATTACACAAAAGCTACCGGACGGGTGATTAACACGAGGATGTGCTATGTGTCGGGACAGAAGCCATTTAATTCTGCTGAGGATCCGCATCAGGAGGGCAGACCCCAGAACATTGTTTCACTTTCTGAAACATTGAGAGGAGTGTATTTCAAAGTTTTCCTCCATTTCTCAGGGAATAATTCATGTATCGTGAAATCAATTTGGTGCAGATCAAAATAAAAATCCAGATCCAGTGAATTTAAATGTGGCCTCTTTCCTTTACTGAGTGCCCTTCTAGTATCACTCTGCTATCCTCTGTTTGCTAATATTAAGTTAGTTGCCTTGTTTTACCAAACATTTTTCTCTTTGCACGGAAGAAGAATCGTACTGGTATTCGGCATGCAGACTAGGAACTAAATGTTAGACCAGAGCTATAGAATGAAGTAGTAAATAATTAGTACAGAGTACCAGTAACATAAGGGTCGACTGCTGCAACTGGACAACTAACAAATGGACAATTTTACCAGTCACCCTTAAAGCGTTTAAGTCAGTATATTAATGTGCAGGGAAATCTAACTGGTTCACATTCTTCTCCGCCCTCTATCTCCTTCTTCTCTCCCCTTCATGATTCAGACCCTGGACCCCCAGCTGGCATCAAAGCTGTGCCCTCCTCCTCCAGCAGTGTGGTGGTGTCCTGGTTACCCCCTCACAAGCCCAATGGAATCATCCGCAAGTACACCATCTACTGCTCCAGCCCCGGGTCAGGCCAACCGGTGAGTTAGAAAGAGGGGTGCACAGAGTTTCAGAGGTGGGAGGCGGGTGAAAAAGGGAAAGGGGAAGATTATTCAAACGTGACTAGTGATGAAGGAGACAAGATCCATTTTAAATGTAGGATAAAGCCTCTGCTGCTGGATTTATATGATGCTATGATAAAGAAAATTCAGTTAATCATGACGTTGTTCTGCATTTGTGAATGTGTGTGTGGTCTAGTGCTGCAGTCTCAGCAAGATATGTGTGTGTGTGTGTGTGTGTGTGTGTGTGTGTGTGTGTGTGTGTGTGTGTGTGTGTGTGTGTGTGTGTGTGTGTGTGTGTGTGTGTGTGTGTGTGTGTGTGTGTGTGTGTGTGTGTGTGTGTGTGTGTGTGTGTGTGTGTGTGTGTGTGTGTGTGTGTGATGAGCTCTCCTCATACCGCAGTGTGTGTGCATGCAAACTCAACCTCCAGCTTCATTTGCATATCTGCGTCTCATCACGTTGCCAGGACAACCTCATCTGTTCATCAACGAGGGCCGAAAAAACAAGCCGACAGCAAACACACACTCTCACTTACACACAGCCACACACACAAATATATATATATATACGTACACACTCATATATATGGATCACACCAAGCGTGTAGAGGTACATACATATATGCAACTCATGTTTTTATGACATGATTGAATGAGTGAATTCAAAAGCAAGAAATATATCCTGCTTGCATACACACACACAAACAAATGCACACACACATGCACGATATAAATGTTCCTATCTAGAAATATACGTGCGTCTTCTCCTTAGTCTCCCTCATTCACAAATCACTCTCTCTCTCCTTTTCTTTATCTATTTACCCCTCTCTTTCTCTCCCCCTCTCCTTCAGTCTCTCCTTCTCTCTCTCTCTGAAGCCCCCATGCAGAGTTCGGGATGATTACTATGTAAATGAGTGCGACTGGAGAGATGGAAGGAGGGATGGGGGGGGTCAGACACACCGTGTGGGGAGTACTTTTGTTCCTCTTTTCATTATCTCGCTCTATCGTTCCCCGGATCACCGCTATCTCCACGCCGGAGGAATATTTTAATATCCGTTACAGCAACACACACTCTGTCACTCCTCCCTCCCTCCCTTCTCCTCAACATCTACCCACCCACCCATTCATCCATCCATCCATCCGTACATACATCTGTCCATCCCTCTGTCCATACTTCTTCCTGCAGTGGAGAGTAAAGGGACAAATGCACCGCGAGGAGAGAACTGAAGGAGACGTTGATAGACGTGAGAGGCGGACGGAGAAATGCAGACACAATGTAAAACAGAGGGGGGGTATCGGTGCATAGATGGAGGGAGAAGCGAGGAGTGGGCCCACAGATGACAGAGAAATGTGGCGAGGGACGGGGGAACGAGGAGAGGGATGAAGAGTGATGGCAGGACGAGAAGGGAATGATGGTGCAGTGGAGTAAAGGATAGTCAGAGAGGAAAACAGAGAGAGGACAGAGACAAGAGGAATGGATGATGAACAGGGAACACAGGGAAGTAATAAAAAGCCCAGTGGATTTCTCCATGACGGCCCGCGCTCATAAATGTGAAAAACAACAGGAATACTGGAAATCTATTTGCCCAGAATAAACCGTTGTGCAAACAACAGCCCAGCAGGCTGTAGGACAGCGACACAGCAGTGTCTTCGCAGATCTCACTGGTCTGCCACGTTTACGAGACTCTTCAAGCCATTTGACACTTGTATCACAGTCATCATGTCATCTGTGCATGAGTGACTGTCACTCAGAAATGTGAGTCAAGCTGGTGGGGTGTGGTAAAACTTGTGATTTAGACGGCAACACTTAATGTTAGGTGCTACCTTACAGTGAGCCGGCGTGAGATTTATGATTGTCTTTTCTTTTTTCATATGTCCCTGTTTAGACCAGGAGCACGGTAACGCAGGGGGGTGTTTGTGTGTGTGTGTGTCTGTGTGTGTTTGTGTAAAGCTTATATGGCATCTTTCTCAGACCAAATTCACAAAGTGCTTCACATAAATATAATAACACCACGAAGTAGTACTACACAATAACTGAGGAAATAAACCTGCAACAAAAATACAATAAAAACACATGAATTCAAACATTACAATGCACATGGTACACATGCACATTCAGTGGTTTTTTCATAGGCTTCAGTGGATAAACTCAACATAAGTCGTGTGTGTGTGGGGAGTAGGGCATACGGGTATAATTGGTGGGTAGGTGAATAGTGACTGACAGGCACTAAGGACAAGTGTGTGTGTGTGTGTGTGTGTGTGTGTGTGTGTGTGTGTGTGTGTGTGTGTGTGTGTGTGTGTGTGTGTGTGTGTGTGTGTGTGTGTGTGTGTGTGTGTGTGTGTGTGTGTGTGTGTGTGTGTGTGTGTGTGGTTGTGTGTGTATGTGTGTGTGTGTGCATGCATGCATGTGTTTTGAGGGGACAGTGATGTCTATATGTCTAGACAGCAGACACATGATCGGGTTAAACACACTGCAATTACACATCCACCTCCAGGTCATGTATGCCACTGTATATGTGTGTCAGTCTACTCCGAGTGCATGTCTGTTTGTGCTTGTTTGTGTGTAACCATTCCTCTCCCTCTGTGTCTCCTCTCCTTCTCCTCCCCTCTTACTCTCCTTTCCTCTCCTCCCCTCTTCATCCTCCTCTCCTCTTTCTCTTCTTCTGCTCTCCTCTTCATCTCCCCCCCTCTCCTCCTCTGCCTCTCCTCTCCTCTGCTCTGTCGATGCCTGCAGGAGATAGGCCTCATTAGCGTACGACTGTTCATGATATCTCTGACTGTCTCATTTGTCTGTCCCCCATTGTCTTCCTCTGTATCATATCTCTGTTTGCCCTCCCCGAGGAGAACAGAGGAGGAGAGGGAGTTGGGTTTTACTCCCCCCCCTACCCTCTTATCTCCCAATCCCTCCTTCCCTCCACACAGTTTTGCCTTATCATAATGTGCCTCAGAACGCATCCTCCAACTAATCCTCCTTCCTTGTCCTGTAGTTCTGACTGGAGGAGAGAATGCAGGGTTGGGTTCACATTAGAATGATGTTCACTCAGCCCTTCACATTACTCCTGCCTTTCCAGCAAAGTGACAGAATGATATTGTAACTGGCTTCCACCCCATAATTCACTACATGTTGTGTAGCACATACGATGCCGGGTTTTGTTGTCCGAACACACAAAGGGGAATGTGTAGTTTTACCTCGACAAAGGAGGTCATGTTTTCACCACTGTCCATTTGCTTGTTGGTTGGTTGGTTTGTAAGCAAAATTATGCAAAAACTACTGGACGGATTAACTTGAAACTTGGTGGAAGGATGTGGTAACAGTCAGGAAATAATTATTTTGATTTTGATGCAGATCCAGATGTTTAACATTATTTTTAACAATCATGGATCTTGATTAAATGTTTAGGGAACTGATAATTTGGTGCAGATCAAAATACAATTCAGGATCTAGTGAATTTGTATGTGGTTTCATGAGGGGACTGTTGTGTTATTGGCTTTCTAACTGAGTGACATTCCAGAAAATGTGTCTCAGCATCAGCATATTCATTGTTTGATTTAAAAGAAATACCTTTTTTTTCTATAATATTTCCTCTGAGCTGAGCACTCACCGATCCACTTTCTCTCCCCAGCTGCCCAGTGAGTATGAAGCCAATCCCGAGCTGCTGCTCTACAGAATCACCCACCTCAACCATCGGCAGCAGTACCTGATCTGGGCCGCAGCCGTCACCACGGCAGGCCGGGGAAACTTCAGTGAGAAGGTCACAGTGGAGCCAGCGGCCAAGGGTGAGTCCCCGTAATGAGACACACAGGGAGGTTAAAGGTCAGGGACACAGGATTCTTGTAGTTTCCAGGTAGAGATTAAACAATGTTTAATATGAGCTACATCTGATTGGATATGCTGATTTTTTTCCGATATAAAGGTTTAATTCAACAATTTTTTCAAAAGTATTTCAAGAACGTGTGGAAATTGAGAGAGTTTTTGATGTTTAGAGAGTTTTACTACGGGAGTACTCCTCATCTCAGCATGAGTTCCCCTGGAGGTCTGTGGACCTGCAAATCACCAAATCAGTTGTTTCTGGGCGGATGAAACATCACTCCTCTTAATTTCTTTTCTGAATTTCCTGCTTCTCTGTTTGTTCCATTAGCCTCAGTGTCTGCCTTCTCTCTCTCTCTCTCTCTCTCTCTCTCTCTCTCTCTCTCTCTCTGTCTCTGTCTCTCTCTCTCTCTGTCTCTCTCTCTCTCTCTCTCTCTCTCTCAGGATCTGTTGTGACACAGCGTAGTGTTCCTCTTCAAGCCTCTTATCGACAATGCCATGAACTAAATATACATCTTTTCAAAGGAGGCTTTTCTCTCCATCCCTCATGACTCTGGGAATCGTGTAAATGATCCTCCTCTTACTCTGTCGCCTGCTTTAAATCTCTTTTCTGCCGGCCTTCCATTCTGCTTATGTGTAGCTGCCTGTTTTGACATTAGGTGCGCTACTTATTTTAGAGATCAGAGGGCACCGGCTAAACCGCCGGCAACCAGGGAAATGATAAGACAATGAGCAAAAAGGGAGGACAGCAGGAGGAGGGGGAAGAAAAAGAGGAGAGAAAATTAGACGACAGGAGTGGAGTTAACTAATACACAAGACAATAGAGAGGCAGAGTGTTTAAGAAAATGAAGAGGGCAGTTAAATCAATAGGCTTTGGAAGAATAAAGGATTCCGAATGAACAGAGCGCCGTTTCCACCATCACATCCTTTTCCTGTTATCCGTTCCTTTGACTGCGGGGTGCAAAAGTTAGTGAGATTTTGTGCTTGTACGGGCGGGCGCCTCCGCTGTCGGTAAAAGCCAGTGTCCTCCTGGCTGGCCCACTCAATATTTCATTCAGCCTTAACATAAGTGCACTAGAGCGCTAGCATTAAGACACCAAGCTTGAGAAAGAGGGAGAGAGGGTGGGGGAAAATACCAGGTTTATGTACCTGAATGAAATGGATTGTTTTTTTCCTTGTATTCTTTTTCATATCCTACTCTTTGCTTGACAATGTCACATTTAACAGATTTCTCTTCCAGCGTGTGAGAATCGCAGGAAATACAATGCACGCTGCCTTCTGGTAAATGCTTATTGAAAGAATCCAAAATGGAAAACAAATCAATTTATGCGTTCCGTGTTACACGTCTCTGTGTATTGATCAAAACGTTTGTGAAACCTCGGCACAGCACTTGGTCTGAAAATTGTTTATTTGACAATGGCAGGATTATCCGACCTGTACATATTAATTAGGCCTTTGCTTTGCTTGTGTTATGTGTTTGAGTTTTAATTAAATTAGCTTTCTTGGTGTTTTCGGTCAATTTCTCTCTCTCAACACATCTATCCTTTTTCACGCCTCTCTCCTTCCTCCACCAGCCCCGGCTAAGATCCTGTCATTCGGGGGAACCGTGACCACTCCTTGGATGAAAGAGGTGCGGCTGCCCTGCAGCTCAGTGGGAGAACCAACACCAACCATAAAATGGACCAAAGACAGGTAAGAATCCACCCCAGAAATAACATACTGTCGTAATAAAGTGAGAGTTTATCTCATATGATTGTCAATCATACAATAAAATATCATACAGTTCCATAAAACAAACTCACCTTAAAGTGCCTGTATTATGCTTACGCCTTATCTGGAGTTCATGTCTGAAATCATCTCCATATAGTCAATAGCATGTGCAAAGTATATACAGTGTGAGGAAGCTTTAGAATAAAAACTTGCAGGTTTTAAATGTCTTGTTTAGAAAGTGAATCTGGTGAAGCAGTTTGTTCTTTTTGACTTTCAGGATCCTAATATTGTCACTGTAATGCACTTGGGCAATTTACACCCTCCTGTTGTAAAACACTATGACAACAGAGCAGCTTTTTCACATTAAATGCATGAGAATCAGTCTCCAAATGTCCTCTCATGATTCCCTCTGTCTCTGTCAGTGAGGACACAGCCATCCCAGTGTCTCTAGATGGACAGCGTCTCATTATGGCCAATGGGACACTAGTGCTGCGCTCTGTCAAAGCTGAAGATTCGGGTTACTACACCGGCACGGCCACTAACACGCTGGGCTTTGACACTATTATAGTCAACCTTTTGGTTCAAGGTAGGAAAAACATGTATTTTTCCCACTGAAAAAGACGAAAAGATTCTCCTATGATAAGCTAAGTATGAGTAAGTGAGTGGTTTACTCAGAACTCTGTGTTTCTACCTCAGTCCCTCCAGACCAGCCTCGTCTTACCGTCTCCACCACCTCCACCTCCTCCATCACTCTGGCCTGGATACCAGGAGACAACGGAGGCAGCTCTATCAGAGGTACATAAACACGTCTTTCCATCTGTCTTCCTCTATTCTCACATCTCTTTCCTCTTGTCTGTAGCCCATGCATCTAAATCTGACACTATACAGATTTATGAGGTTTTTGAAGTTGAATTCATGCTGTATATATAATGCATATGACTGTATATGACTGAAAAAGATTTCCCGATGACCTCTGATCTTAGTTTACCCTCTGTCGTTGTCATTTGTCCCTCTTTTGTTTACGTGCCTCTATTACTTTATTGATTTGCGTCCTGGTTTTATATATCCCTGTCTGTTTGATTATCTGACGGTTGGTGATTTCTGTATAAAGATGGGTGTGGCGTGCGTGTGCCTGAATGGCCAGGCATGCGAATGTGATTGCTTTCCTTTGTCCGTGTTGTTTGTCATGTATGAGACTGTTGAAAGGCTCCGCTCTGTGTCTCCTGCACCAGAACTGTGGCACTTTCGAACTAATGGCTTAAGCCAGAACTGGACCCAGAGAGATTCTCTTATTGTGTATGTTTTTACGAAGAAACCATTGAACCATTAGAACGAATGCATTTTTAAGTTCTAACAATATATGTTTGTGTTATTGGTTTGGGTCATCACTCTGCCAGGAAGGCCTGGAGAAAGGGACTTATTTGCACAGACGTAGGAAGTAATATAAACTTTTGTGCAAATCGCGTGTAATGGGTGTGAAGCTTTGTATTCAAACAATGATCGGCTTTCAAATTAGTATTTGCAAGCATCACCCAGTGTCTCATATATCCTTGAAGCCTATCAGTATATCTCGTATGTTTAGCAGAATGCCTGTTTGTCTGTGAAGCCATCTGCACAGTGTCAACAGTGGGCAACGCTGAAGTTCACCCTGAAGGATCGCTTTTGAATTGCTTCTGCAGACTATTCCTTTTCAGATACACTAATTTAGCTTCCTTCCTTAACAACGGGATAGTCTGCTTTTGGAGCTTGCATTAAAACAGATATAAGGATAAAAGAAAAAGAAATGAACCAACCCTGGATGTTACTGTTTTATGTTCTCCTCTTTTCCGTGGCCGACAGAGGCTGACGATAAAACTTAGAAACAAACACGGCAGGATCTGCACATGTTAACCCTTCTAATGTTTTTGACTTTATCCGAGCATCTGTTAGAGAGAGAGAAGAAAGAATGGTACAAAGAAACGCTGAGCAGGAGACATTCATACATACATAATAATTTACCAACGGAGGGAGACAGACAGAAGGGGATTACAAGGGAAGTGTCTCCGAGCAGGAGGGAGTTGGCTCTCTGAGGCAGCTGATTATAAAAACAGTCACCATATTGCATAGCCTCATTTGCATAGATGCTCAGTCAGCGCCATCCCAGTCTTGGGGTTTGTAGGTAACTAATGGCAGCGCAGACTGTCCTCCAGTCAGCGCCGCCTATCTGCGCGAGAGGAGTACAGTCTGACACTGTCATCTAGTGGTCAGGAGAGGTATCAATACCATAAGGTCTGTTGGGGTTGTAGCATTAAAGAGTTTCAAAGTCATTATCATTGTGTCTTTCCTTGTGTGTGTACAGGTTTCGTGCTGCAGTACTCTATAGACAACACAGAGGAGTGGAAAGATGTGTTCATCAGCTCCAGTGAGCGCTCCTTCAAACTGGACAACCTGCGCTGTGGCACCTGGTACAAGGTGAAGCTGGCGGCCAAGAACAGTGTCGGAGCCGGACGCATCAGTGAGATCATCGAGGCAAAGACTCACGGACGAGGTGAGGAGTCGGGGTAGATGGAGGTGAAAAGGTTAAATTCACATCTTCACTTAGAAGGGAGGATCACCTTTCAGGGAATAACTTATTATGAAAGTCCTGTATTTATTAAAAACATATTTAGCAAATGAAACCTCGTCTGATTTGAATGTATTGACAGTTATTATATGTATATTATTTATATATTGATCATTATAAGTAAAACTAAATTTAAGTGAAACCATAATGTAAATAAGTCGGGCGCATAACTGTGCCAATGGCCTAAAGTCTCCTTAAGAAAGACCCATTCAAAATCATTAGATCCAGATTTATATTCATAAATATCAGACCCCTAAATATGACAGATATTAAACAATTTGGATCATGAATTATTCTCTAAGAAATCATTAAAAATAATCAATAAAAAATGCTCAGTCTCACAATGTTAAAGAAAGTTAAGAAAAATAAGAATTCTGGATCTTCAACCATGATAAGTATCTCCACCAAAATTGTATGAGTACTATTGAGGCCTGACCCATACCAAATCCTTCCACTAAAATCCATGGTAATCTGTCCAGTAGATTTTGGATAATCCCCGCTAACCAACAGACAAACAAACACAAATGAAAACACAACCTCCTTGACGAACTCCCACCCCTGATTTTGTCGGTTGTGCATATTAGTTCAGTTACCAAGCAAGACACTGGCATTGCTGAATCACCACTTCTGCTTATGACTTCTTTTATTCTCCAGTTACCTGTTCTCTGTCATCTGAACCGGCACTGAAGAATAAACCATAACATTGCTTCTTTCCCAGAACCCCAGTTCAACAAGGATCAGCCGGTGTTCACCCACATCAACTCCAGCCACGCCCGCCTCAACCTGCAGGGCTGGGCCAGTGGAGGCTGTCCAATCAGCGCTGTCACACTGGAGTTCAGACCCAAAGGTGCGTCACTGCTTTTTCAATTTTCTGTTGTTTTTCAAATTTGATGTTATTGCACAACAAATCAAATAAATCAAAGCATGTGAAACAAAGACAGGTATTTCTAGTGTTGAGGAAACCAAGACTTTTAATGGATAATAATAATAAGAAAATAGGTTAATTGCATCACTGCTGTCTTGTTGCAGGAACGTGGTCATGGCAGAATGTGCGCACCAATGCCACCATAGACGTGTTCCTGGCCGAGCTGCGTGAGGCCACCTGGTACGAGTTGAAGATGAAAGCGTGTAACAGCGCCGGCTGCGGCAACCAGAGCTCCCAGTTTGCGACACTGGACTATGATGGCAGTGAGTGGAAGACTCTGTTTGACATTCTATTTGGATAAATTATGGGTTTTACCATGAAACTGGGAACCTTAAAATCGTGTTGTGTAAAGGCAGGAACTAATCTCTGCTCGTCCTGGGTCGTCCTGCAGGCACAATCCCACCCATCAAATCCCCCCTGGAAAAGAACGACGATGTCAAGAAGCTGTTTTCTATTGGCTGCCCTGTAATCCTGGTCACTGTGGGTGTTGCGCTACTCTTCATCATTCGCAGGAAACGCAAGGAAAAGCGTCTGAAGAGACTAAGAGGTGAGGGAAGAAGTAAAACAGAGAGGAGACAAGTGGTGCGAATGAATTTGGCAGGAAGACCGCAGAGATTCCTGAAGCAGAATCCGACTTCAGAGAGATTCTCAAATGAATATATTTTAAAAGACTGATTGTGTGTCAGGAAAAACAATAACTTGTTCTGTTCCCTGTCTCTCTCTAGATGCCAAAAGCCTGGCTGAGATGCTGATCAGGTAAGGCTGCTGATTTCCTAATCCCTCTCACCAAAGTATTTCAAGTAATTCAAAAAACAATTTCACAGATCCACAGTTTGCAATTTTCTCAAAGCTGTGAATGTGTGTGTGTGTGTGCTTGACTTCCATCTCTGAATCAGTAAGAACAACCGCAGCTTTGACACCCCAGTGAAGGGCCCCCCCCAGGGCCCACGGTTGCACATAGACATCCCCAGAGTGCAGCTGCTGATTGAGGACAAAGAAGGCCTCAAGCAGATCGGTGAGAGGAAGAGAGAAAGACAGAGAGAGATGTTGTGTGTGTCCACGCAGGAGGGACGGATCAAATGATCTGTACGTCAGATGTGTTTGTGTTTTCTTCTGTTATATTTGTCCTGTCTCTTGCAGGTGAGGACAAGGCCACGCTCCCTGTGACAGACACAGAGTTCAACCAAACGAACCCTCAGAGCTTCTGCACAGGCGTGTCCGTCCATCACCCCGCCCTCATCCAGAACACCGGCCCTTTGATTGACATGTCAGACATCAGACCAGGAACCAGTGAGTGCTTTCGTCACTGACCCTTTTGTCATCCAACCAATATCTCTACTGCTTAATACTTGGAGGGTTGCAGGGGGAGCGGGAGCCGGAGCCCATCCCAGCTGACATTGGGACATGGGTTCATCCTGGACAGATCACCAGTGTATCGCAGGGCCAATATTTAGATACAAACACATTTTCACATTCCAATCTACGGTCAATTCAGAGGCTGCGTCCCAAATTAATTGCTAATCACCACATAATCCACTATGTATCGAGTTTGCCATTTTGTAGTGCTGACCTCGTTTTCAGTGAACATCTTTGTACCTAACCGAGCTATATATAAAATCATGCAATGGGCTTGAGGTGTTGACAGGAAGGAAAAAGGATGAAAGACGCCAGGGCAGCAGGAATAAAACCAACCTGTGGACGTTGCTATGTACATTTTTATCAAAATTGTTTAATTCTAAAGTGTAAGATATAGATTTAAACTGTGTTGTAGGACTTTCTACCGGCCGAAGTTGTTGCTGTTGTTGTTCGTCACAGTTCTTGCAAAATGCGCCAAGTAGTGTCCGAGTTTTTTCTTTTGTCCCAGAGGTCACAATATAAGCCTTTACACAGAAGTCCCAGTATAGTGACTGGGGGTTGGTGAGTGATTTTAGATATAGCAAGTCTTCAAACAACCCAACCTACATGTCAATGGACTGTGGGAAAACACGCAACCATGGAGCCTTAGTGCCACCCTCCATTTTGTCAGTAAATGTAAACACTAACTGAAGTGTTGGAACTTGTAGCCCAAATTCCTGTCTCATTAACAAGTCTCTTATTTTTCAACCAAATTTCAAGAATAATAATTTATGAATCCCATCTACTTCATCACAGATGAACACAATCACCGTGGCCTGAGGCTTGCAAAGGCTTGTTCATTCCCCTGCCTCTGTGAAAATGCACATCCTTATTATTTTTTCATCCATTTACCACCAGACCCGGTGTCAAGGAAGAGTGTCAAGTCGGCCCACAGCATCAGGAACCGCTACTCCAGTCAGTGGACTCTGACCAAGTGCCAGTCCTCCACGCCCGCCCGCACTCTCACCTCAGACTGGCGCACAGTTGGCTCCCAGCATGGCATCACTGTCACGGAGAGTGACAGCTACAGTGCCAGCCTCTCACAAGACACAGGTTGGCCCAATGGGGGAAATTACACATTGCAGCCGTTAACGTGGACATTTAGAAAAAGTTCTTATTTGTGCGTTTGCTGGCTAAAATGTGCTGACCTTTATTTTTCTTTCATTCCTGCTTCATAGATAAGGGTCGCAACAGCATGGTGTCGACAGAGAGCGCCTCCTCCACCTACGAGGAGCTAGCAAGAGCATACGAGCATGCCAAGCTGGAGGAACACCTGCAACATGCCAAATTCGAGATCACAGAATGCTTTATCTCTGACAGCTCCTCTGACCAGATGACCACAGGTACCAACGACAACGCAGACAGCATGACGTCCATGAGCACGCCATCAGAGCCTGGTATCTGCCGGTTCACTGCCTCGCCACCTAAACCACAGGACTATGACCGTGGCAAGAATGTAGCAGTGCCCATTCCACATCGCGCCAAGAGTGAGTGAATTAAAAAAAAAAAATCACTTTGCATTCAGCAGTTTCAATAAATGTACAGTGAAAATATTCATAATTCGCAGCATTGTGAATATTATTCACAGGGTTTGGCTTTAAAGGCAGTGTTATAAAATGTGGATTTCCCCCTCCAGGTGACTACTGCAACCTCCCCCTCTACATGAAGTCAGATCCCTTCTTCCGAAAGCAGTCGGAGCATCATGACCCATGTCCAGTGGTTCCACCGCGTGAAGCCTCTATTCGTGGCCTGGCCCAACGTGCATACCACACCCAGGGCCGTCATGTGACTATGGACTCTGCAAAGCAGCAGGCCCTGACCATGGGCCACTCTGGCCTGTCCAACCTCACTTCCTCTTCCTCTGGAGGAGCAACAGGAGGTTTTGGTGGAGGCAGTGGGGGGATGTCTGCTAGCTCTAGCAGCTCCACACTCCCCCAGAGGACTCTCACCATGCCCGGCTCCTCGGCCTCAGCGGCCCAGAATGCAGCGGCAGCTGCTGCTGCCACTGCCGCAGCCGCTGGGGCATCATCCAGTGGCTGTGGGGCAGTAGGGGCCACAGGAGGGACCCCTGGAGGAGCATCCTCCTCCAAGATGGGAGGATCCAGAGACTCTCTCTTGGAGAGCAGCTCCTCGGGCTTAGGCAGACTACAGAAGCAGAGGGATGGAGGGGCAGGGGCCTACTCCAAGTCCTACACACTGGTGTAGCCTGCCATCACCGCGGCCTGTCACTGTAACTCTTTATAGAATGCTGGTCAAGCCGGCAGTTGCCTGGAGCTTCTATGGAGAAGTAGGGTGAGGAACATACACATGCACAGCTGACCCGTCAGTGCCTGCGCTGTGCCAGGCTGCAGGGGGCTGGTTGGGTTCCCATCGACACTACTGTATGAAGGGGTCAGAGTTGGCTCTCCACAGCACAGGGGTTTGCCTTTCTTTCTGCCTGATTGCTTTCTATTATTATTGTCATCTTTCTCTCTTCTTATTTCATCACCCTGGAAATCACTTGCCAAAACATTAATGATTTTATTCATTCACTTCATATTTTCATTTTCTGGTAAGGACACTGTACTTATGCACAAAATGCTTTCACCGTGCACTGTCTTGTCTTCTGCATCAAGACAGTCGTAGAATGAACTAGCTTGCTTGAGTTTCACACAGACAAGTGTTAAGGTTTTTAGGTTTTTAACTATTTTACTTTTCTGGTCTCTGATGGAAGAAGAGCTCTTATCAGCATTGGGGAGGCTTTTACAGTATGCATAGACCACCAGGCTTGGGGTTGCACTGGCTCTGAGAGGTTACTCCAGCATGGATTCATACATTAAAGGCAGTGGAAGGACTGTGGTCTCAATACCAGTTTTGAGACAAGGGGGGGATTTTTCTTATACATGCAATGGATGACACAGCTTATTGGTCTTAATTGATGCTATAAACAGAGCTGATAAAAAATGTCAAGCTTCGTCAAATGAAAGAAGAATCAAACTTTTTGGGGGGTCTTCTGTTTATTTTTCTGATGACGGAAATATAATCTTGTGCACTAAGAAAAAGTCAGAATGGATCCCAGTAACAAACCTTCACAAGCCTGCGAGTGTGTGTGTGTGTGCGTGTGGGTGTATATGTGTAAATATATATATGTATACATGTGGCAGGCACACACCAACAGTTTTTATTAAGATCAATCTGTATGCTGACCTCTTTACACCTGTGTCAAAAGGGAAAAGACCCCCCCACATTGTTCATTTTGTACCGGTGAAGGGGATTCTGGGACAGTAACGATGATGCGTACGATGTAAACACCATGATCCTAATTTGGTCCAGCATTTCGACCTTTGTCTTGCTTTGTGTGATTGACGGCTTCACACAGGAAGTGGGGAACACTGAGGAGGAAGTTGCCAGAAAAACTAGCAAGTCCAGATGATAAGGAAGAGTTTGCTTTCTGAGCGAAGAGAGACCCTCTAACGATTCATCGAGGTGCCACAATACCATTATCATTTCAACTCATTTTCCCCTTTACCCATTTCATCCCTTTCTATCCATCCCCATCTTCGCTTCTCCCCACCCAGCCCTCCCCCCATCATATCCATACAGTGTCACTGTGACCTTCTGCTAGCATACAGGCTAGTTGAAAAGACCGACTGAGAGATGAGGTCCAATATGCACAGAAACAAGGCAGAAATGCTGTTTGACGTTCAATCACAACTTGAATGGGGAAGTACAGCAACATTTATAGAGATGTATACAAGAAAAATCATATTTGTATGAAGTGATCTGGAATTTATGAACGGACAGTGACTCTGAGATTATAGACAGGCATATATTAAGTGTTAATAGAATTGCAGCTGTGTTGGGGAAATGGGGAGGGGGGGTTACAAAGCAGAGAGACACCATTTTTCTTCAAGACTAAAAGATGAGTTTTCAAGTCCCTCCACCTCACTGAAATTGATTTTGAGCTTTATGAATGGTACTGTAACCGTTTTTCATTTTTCCCATTTCTTCTCCCAAAGCTTAATCCCATAACAAGGATTGTTCCAAAAAAAATAAAATAGAGTTGCTCCAAGTGTTTTGCAATGGTAAAAAAGTAACATCAGGGCTCTCGCAATAGAAAAAATAAAAAGATATGATATATGTTTGTTTTCAAAAGTATGTACATATATATTTCTATTCAAATATATAGCAAATATATGAATAATGAAAAAAAAGCAGAGAAATATAGAAACCGTTCTAATTGAAAATATATATAAAAGATCACAAGACAATCGCTCAGAGTGAAAAACTGCAAGTCGGAAGGAAGGAAGGAAGGAAGGAAGGAAGGAAGGAAGGAAGGAAGGAAGGAAGGAAGGAAGGAAGGAAGGAAGGAAGGAAGGAAGGAAGGAAGGAAGGAAGGAAGGAAGGAAGGAAGGAAGGAAGGAAGGAAGGAAGGAAGGAAGGAAGGAAGGAAGGAAGGGGGAAGCTTAAACGGGTAGCACAACCACAGTCAAGAGATCTTGGAGAGAGAGAGAGGAAACGGTGTGAAAGAAGGTGAAACTGAGGTTTGAGGAATGGTACAATGCCCCTTGTGATTTTGTAAATGTTCCAGCTGCGGCTCCCGTGCGGCAGCTGAGAGGACAAGCACAGTGAAAGTCGAGTTATAGTGTGAGATTGTGTCGCTGGTTAACTGTGGTCTACGGCTCAGTGCAGAAAGTGTGGTGTTGAAAAAGAAAAACAGTCAAACAAGGACAGCCTATACAGTGAGTGAGCCTGTTGTAATATGTTGTATTGTACCTTCCAAAGGTGTGTTCACAAACGCAATGCCATTGTCTGAGTATGAGTTCACACACAGACCCGGCAAGTATTTCTGTTTCTTACCTGTGTCATAGCGAGTCCTCTCCAGGACCGCTGCCCATTCAACACACCACACAGTCAAACTGCTCATACATGTATTCACGTTCCCTTTGATTTTAAATCAAGACAGGAGAGAAATGAGCTTTGCTTCCCATTGCAGATGGTTGTTCCACTTCTCATTTTGGCCTTTTACGTTTCAAGTTATGCAAAGACTTGTTTGGGGGGAACGGGACAGGCCGGTTTTTAGCAACCAGAAAACACAGGCTTCCTTACTCTGGTCGTTTGGATATTGGATGGAGTGATGAAACAAATTGCCCACCCTGCTTTCCCAGTGAAGTTGTTAAGCGTATAAACACTGATCCACCGTCAGTTTGTACACAGTAAATGTACTGCCAATCTTGAAGGAAATTTCCACCCTGATACTTTTATACTGATTCAATCAATGTGATCCAGAAGGTACTCTCAAGATTATAATTTTTTAGGAGTAATATATATTTTGTTGTATTCTAGTACTTGAATACTGTGTTGATTTAGGCCTTTGAAAAATCCTGGACTTTTATAATGGCCTTCATTAAACTAGATTATAATAGTTCTTAAATGAAAACAAGTAAATAATAGATGTCGGTCTATTTTGGTTTAACTTACAAATATATGCTGCTATAAATAATAATCTATTATTGTATTCAAATCTCAAATGTAATAGTTGATTTCAAAGCAAAAAACATTATATATTTAACAACAGTTCTGAACACACTGTAATTTAACAAGAAGTATTTATTTATTTGACAATTTGTGTAAGATTTTTGCAATTCCTGTAGAAGAAAATGGATTAAGTACTTAACATACCAAAAAAAGGAGATCATTTAAGTGCAGTTAATCTTCTTTTCATTTTAAACGATAACTGGGAAACTATGAGCAGCAGCTTATCTCAACAGTTCCCAAGTTATCTTCAGTGTTTCCACGATTTACGACGTTCAAGTGATGCAGTAGCATTCGGGTGGATTTTTCCTTGAAGTGCAGAAGCATTCTTTCAAACTGACTCAGACGGTGTTTGTGAGGCCAACTTCACGTGCTATTTCCACCACCTTTTCCACATCTGCCCAACCAATCAGATGCCCCCCCCCCCCCCCCCTCACTGTTCCCTTTTGCCCCACCTATACAACTTAAATTCTACTCCATAATAGAAGACTTGTGTACATAGGAAAGTGTTTTGTATAAATGACTACTATTTTCGACATCTTCACTAGAAACCAGGGCACAATGTAAACTCTGAACTCAAGTTATTATAAGGAAACAGAGGAGGACTTAATGAAAAATTCTATAAATGAAAACTCACTGCTTTATCTTGATTTATGGACCAGTTGAAACATGTCAGAGTGGACCATGCATAGTTATATATTGATTTCTTCTTTTACAGAACATTTGGTTGCATTGTTTCCTTATTTTGAAATCTTTTTGTTTCCTTTTTTCTTTTCACTTTGTCACAAGTTGCTTGGTTTAGAGTTTGCCTTTTTTTTTTTACTCCACTTTTTGGGGGGAGGACGGCAGCATTGCATGTTCTGAAAATTTTGCTGGTTATAAAAGACAACGGGAAATGGTGAATTGAACAATTGAACAAGGGGGTTAATTAAAACATTTTAAAAATGCACAGGTTGTTCCTTCAACTTTTATGGGGAAACGTTGCTTCAATTTGCAATTGCTTGTGTTTAACTCTACATTTTCTTTTCTATGAAAACAAACAAAAAACAGAAAAAGAGTACTCAACACCTTGTGCAATAAAGCTATCTTTTTATGAACTGTGATGATGTGCTCCATTCTTTCTGAGCTGCATTTTAGGTTAATTTGCGGGATTGAATTGTAAATGCATCCCACTATATGTCCTTCACAATATTCTGTCATATTATAGAGTTGACCTAAACTACAGTATCCTTAAAAGTGAAGTATCTTTTTAAACACATCTATGATCTCATTTTTCGCTTCCACTCATTGAGCCTCACGTGAAACTGTCTGGAGCCACTTTAAATACCTGTGGCCTTAAATATTGTTTTATATAAGGATCTCGATGCCGACACTTTACTGTGGAGTTTTTTTGTTTTTTTTTTAAATAAACTTTTGATTTGCACCCACAACAAACCAATGACCATGACCAGCCACCACCACCTGGTTCTGTTCAGCCACAATGATATAGTGTCATGCTCCGGACCGATCTCTCCTCTCTACCTTTAACTATGGAACGTAAAACTCACGATGGCTCCGTCATTAGTACAAAGCAAGACAATCTGGAACAAGGACACAAAGGGCCGGGGATTATCATACAATTCAACAGAACAGGAATAAATACAGGAAGTAAGAAGTCATATTCGCCAGGTTAAGAATTGCTTAGACAGGGTTAAAAGATTCAAAAGACAACCACCCATGAAGCTATGCTATTACATTCCTAACAGTAGGTGGCGGCATGCACTACTGATGACGGTTTGTTGCCCGCCCTTGAAACCAAAGAAGAAGAAGAGCATCTCGATGGCGCCCTCCTCTGGAGAGAAGCGTGTTCCAGCAGCAACGAACAAACACCGGACCTCAGACTCTCTGATGCCCGTGAACATGGAGCCATGAGCGGCCTGACTCTGCAGCTTAGTCCCGCTGCCGCTGCTCCTTACTTAAGAGATGCTCCTCACATCAGAGATCCTCCAGGGTCGATGGTTCACTACTAAAGGAAAAGCTGAACGACCAGAGCTGAAACGTTGGTAGAGATCCTGTGTTAGTTTGTTGTAAGAAGTCTCACTCTGCACGAATTATTACCATATAGTTCCACACGCTGAAGGATTTGAATTGATTTGTTTGTTTGTTTTTTGTTTGAATTATTTTCTTGTATGGTTGTTGATCTCTGGTCTTTATTGTTTTGGAATATATTATTCAGTTGTTTGTTGCAGTTGGTTCAACATCGAATCAAGTTTCTAACAGCAGTCATAATTGAATTGTTGAAGAAGGGTCATGTTTTTAAATTATAATAACATTAAATAAATATTGTCTCACGAGGCCGACGGCCAACTTTACTGATTAAGTATTTTAAACTGAGGACTGGGGAACAACAACCATTGTTGGAGAAAAGGACAGTGGTGTATTTTATATGAAGAACTATTTCACTGTGACACATTCAGCTTCTCTTGATCCTGACGATGAATAACATTAAGCTTTTACGAAATGAGGAAGTCACTGCTCTTGAGAGAAACTTCCGAGAGGAAGCAGATCAAGGCCTCAGAGCCTCACTCGCAAATAAATAAAATGCTTGTCCCGTTCAAACTGTTAAATGTTCCCATCAACCCTCAGCTGCTTGTGGAGAAGCAGCTGAGATCGAATCTTCTAACTGAGGAAACACAAACTGGCAGACCGGAGTTTTCAAGTTCTTTCACTGACTGCACTCAGGAGTCCACATTTATGGTAAGTTTTAAATTCTCTCTATTTTTGTTTTCATAAAAGTTGAGTTGTTTTGTTCACAAATTCATAAAATCAAATGTAATACAACAGCTGCAAGTTCATTATATTGCACAGATGTTAATTAAAGGTGAATAAATTAGTAATTAAAAAATCTCAGTGATGTTCCATAAGCAAAGTGTTTTATGTGATGTTCTGTGGTATATTTAATGATTCATATATTTTATGCTTAGAAATGACATTTTTTTAATGAAAAGGTGTAAATAAAGACATTTTAAAGGTCTGGTATGTTTTTGAAATATCAAAATCAACCACAAATGACGAGTCAGTATAGATTCGGGTTGTTGAAATTATTTAAAAACACAACATCCTTCCTCCCTGTTCACGTTCTGCAGGTGACTGACTTCAGAGCTGACAGGCTAGTCAGTTATTATCATTATTGCATGGGCTATGTTTAAATTTGTTTCTGTATTCGTTCAAATTGCTTTATTTATCCATTTGATACTGAGCATTAGTTACCTCCACACAGCCCGTAAGGTTAATTTATATAAAGAAACATAAAACAACGTACCTGATCAAGACACTAGGGGGCAGCAGTGTGCTAGAAAGAAACAGTCCAGGCTGTCAAGAGGATTTTACTCAATATAATGTTTAATGTTTTTGAAAGTTCCACAATCCATTATTTTTTCTCAATATTGATTTACTCAAAACACAGTTCAAATATAAATTAAATCATAATCACAGTCGCTCTCACAGTCACTCTTTTTTTCGCAGCACATCAAAACTGACATCCATTCAGATGTAGAGTTTATTCATACGCTGTATATAATAGTTCACATAGACTTTTACATTGGGTTTTACAAGCAGCAGTTTGAGATGTAGGCTATGACTGTATGTTAGTGTTTATTCTCTTTCACTAATCCAGGACCTCTGCTAAATGTTTGTCATACAGTTTGAATGTTTGTACAGGTTGTGTGTTTGTGTGCACTTGTGCATATCATCTCAGAGTTCATCCCTCGTTTGGTGAATCGACAAAAGTCCCCACCTGCTTCCTCTCGGGCTTGTCGCCCCTGCACCACCATCCCTCTCTGTCCATCTACTTGCCGTTCTTGTGCTTCTTCTGTTGGAACTTCCTGAAATGGGTCTGGATGGTGGCGGCGGCCTTGTCCACTTCGACGGGGCTGAGCGGCGGAGCGGCGTGAGCCGTCCCGTTGCTGGTGCTGGAGTCTGAGCACGACAGGACACATGGGATAGCCAGAGAGGTAGAGGCAATAGCCATGGAGAAATAGTCTGTAGCAGTGATTGAGTTCAAACACAAGGTTTACATTTGCAGCCTGGATTTCGACCGGGCAGTTTTTCTCATTGAAAGTTGGATTTGAGGTCAGATTTGAATCAAACCCCAGACTGGTAACTTAACTTTTAAGTAACTTTTATTTAAAACAAATTAGGGCTAGAAAAAAGCACGATTAATTTGTTAAGAGTATTACTTACTCTTCCTGTACACGCCCATGCTGTTCCTCCTGAGGCCATCAAACTGTAAATGAAACAGATCAAGTGTTGGCAGACACATTCAAACACACACACACAGACACACACTTAGTGACGCACAGAGGGACGAGTCAGTGGTGAGGATCGTGCACAAGCTGCATCAGATACCAGTCAGGTATGATGACTTTCAATGCCAAGATTTGATCTAGAACATTGATCACATACCACTGACATCGGACTCATGCAGTCGGAGAGTCACACAGGCTCCGCTCGACTGTACACAATGTGCCGTCCTCAAGAAAGGGTGTCCTGTACTGTGTGTCCTGTACTGTCCATGTGTACTGGCATGTGTGACCTTCCTTTCTATCTACAGGCAGAGTTATGACCTCAATGACAAATCCCCTTGATTGGGATTACAGCTCAGGCGCTGCAGCTGCAGGGATGCCACAGGGGCTGAGGGCTGGACCGGCTTAGCCTGCGTACACCTCAGTTTGGCCAAGTGCCTGCGCTCAGTCCCACACACACAACAGCTTCATGACGTCATCAGCGAGCTCTTCTCTTTCCTGTCTCAGGAGACACTAGAGCAAACATCATACAAACTTACCTCAGCCGTTTCCTCAGTAAATAGGTTTTTCTCATCTCAGTACCTGCGGCCTTGATTAACCACAGAATTTGATATTCTTTCTACCGTTCGTCTGTTTATTTGCCCGCTTCCTCTTTATGAAGGTCTAGACCACAAGCAACCTTCAAACTAAAGTTCTTTTGTGTTGGACTTCTGAGGTGTGCACTCTTCGTAAGAAGTCCATAATGGAAGCCTGAGGAATCGCCAAGTAACCGTGGAGCCCCACTTTAGAAGCATTTATTGATTGTGCTGATATTTAGTGGGGGTCAAAGGTTCAGAGTCTGATGCAGAACTCCACTTTAGTTTATTATATTATGATATTTGGCTGCTGCTGCTGCTGAGTTCAGAGCCACCAGAAGTCAGCTCAGTCTTTTAAATCGAGTTCCGCCACTTTACTCCTGCAGGCCTCCCTCTAAAACGCCATAGGTAAGAGCAGGACATGTGACCACAGCTTAAATGCTCACATGCTGAGTCAAGTGTGATTGCTGACTTTCCACATGCTCTGTCTGACCTTCAGATAACAGAGGATTAGAAATGAGCTAATTTATGAGTAAAAGTTCCAGCTAAAGCAAGAGGGGAAACCCAAAGGGTCAAACAGTCAGTTTCCTCTTTTGAGGAAACTGACTGTTCTACTCAAAGTCTACAAGAAAACAATGTTGGGTGTAGTGGATGATTCAGTCATGTTGTTTCAGAATGTGTGTTCTATCGAGTCAGTGGTGCAACATCAACTCAACACAACTGACCTCTTCTGCTTTGCTGCTCCTCCGCGAGTGCGACACGGAGTGGACCTGCCAGGGCAGAGGCTGGGACAGCATGTATGGTAGAGGTTCCTGTTGCCGTGCAAACCGTACCCCTATCTGAAAGAGAACGGGACACCGAGGGGGGGGGGGGGGGGCAAATGGTGAAACATGAGCAACAACCTCATCACTGTTAGTATAAAGGCTTTTATTATCATTTAATATCTGTCTCCAACTTGTACGATTTACTCATCAGTTAGATTTAAGAAGAATACATGTGGTCCCGAAGAAGAGTTTGGAGATGTTTGAGGTTTTGTTTGTGTTTAACAAACATTGTTCAGAAACATGAACATCAGATGCTGCACAACAAGCTGGAAAGTATAAGGAAGTAGATTCTTAAATCAAAAGTGAAGTCTAACACGACTCATTATATTTGGATGCTGTTGACATAAGCCTAGCCTATTACTGACTCTAAAAAGTTTTATTGTCAATATAAAGTGTATTGAAGCCTGACTGCCCACAGGACGATGAAGCTACAGTTTAAAGTTTGGAGTAAAAAAGCAAATAGTCTGTGCTGGACTATATCAAAGAAAAAATAATCACAATAAATTTCACATAATTATGATTTTTTTTTACTTTTGAGGCTATTTTCTGCTCCTGAGTGAAAGTTGTGGTTTTAAACTCTTCTGTATGAGCAGAGAATGACAAACACTGAACTAACCTCTTCACTGCACTTACACAATTATTAAGCATTATACCAATGAACTTTTGTTACATTACTATTGGTGTAAATCATACTGTGATAATTATTTATTTATTTTTATTGCCCAGCCCTCCAAAGCACTTCATGTCTAATATAATAACATCCCTTATGATAAATATGAATAATGCTTTAAACCAATAATACATTTTAAAGTAAACAGGACATACGTATAACACAGATGATAATTATTAAATCAAATTTTCCATAATAGCAATAATCAATTCTGATAGTGATATTCCTTGATGTTGTTATTTGAGCTCCTTGCTGACATCTTACCGATTCTACGACTCTGACCACCATGTACATGGCTGTTAGCATGGTGACCAACATCTTGCCCACCGTTCCTCTCCTGTCTCTTATTAATCCTTAAAGTTTTCGATTGCTCTCCTCAGTCCAGCCGAAGGAAAGATAAGTCCACACAGTCAGGAATGAAACCAGCGCTGCCCAGGTGAAGAGAAGTCGAACACACAGTGCAGAGGATGCCCACCCACACTGGTTGCCTCAGGTACACAGACACACACTCACAAACATGCACAGGCACACACTCACAGACATGCACGGCCAAGTACACACACTTCACTCTCTCAGTCTCTGACACACGAGGGTAAGACAGCTAATGAGCTTTGAAGGACAGGAATAGAGAAGCTGTAATCTTTTCTCCGCACAACACTTATCCCTCAGGTGTGCTTTCACCTTACCAGGTTTTATTTGGACATGTTGGATTGACCAAAGAGAATCAACCTTAATGTCAATTCTTTATTATGGAGCCTTTTGTGAATTATTTATAAGTTGAACCTAATGAAGTGAATAATGTTTATAAATCATTTACCTGCTTATTTTACTTTCTATTATTTATGTTACTCATCAACTTATACATGTGTTATGCCAGCCAGTGGCCAGAAGCATTTCATTTTTAGGTTGTCCATCCATCCGTCCGTCCGTCAATCCCAGTCTTGAAGGGAATTTCTTCAAATTTGGTATAAAGCTCAGTTGGACATTAAGATGAACTCATTTGGTTTTGGTGGTCGAAGGTCAAAGGTCAAAGCCAAGGTTATTGTGATCTTACAAAACATGTTTTCATGTCTTGTCACCGCACTATCTCAGGATCCCCTGCAGGGAATTCCCTCATTTTGTACAAAGGTTCACTTGGACTCACAAAATGCCGTGTGAGCATCTTATCTTTAAAGCTTCCTTTATAATTCATAAAGCTTTAGTTACAACCCTTTAGAAATAGTCCCTCTATTGGAAACTACCAACATATATAATTGGCTAAATGAAGAGTAGAACTGTTCTTTCTTTCACTGAGAATCAAGTTGGCTGTATGCTTTTAGATGTAAAATCTTAATTCCATTAAAATAATTGCATAAAACTATACAAAGAACTAGATATGAAACTTGCATTTATTAATGAGAAAGTAGCATTTCCAGTTAAATCTGTCTGAACTCCAAATGTGCAGATCAAATAAGCACACGTGTTTGAAGATGTATACGTGTATAATGGCTGACTGCATACAAATTTCTTTGGGGATAAGAAGGACAAGTACGTCCAGGATATTATTTCATCATTGCATCAAGATCTCTCACTTGAATTTCATTTTCTATAACATTTGTCTACTCTATCCTGACAGCTATCTGAACCTGCTTTCAAGTAACTTAGAACAAACCAACATTTTCTATCAAAGGGGTTCCTAGGAAGAAAAATTTGGGTCAGTTTGCATTTTATCCGTAATAATCACACAGACTGATATCGAAGAGCTCTCACATGACTGTAGGTTCGTGTGCGTCATCTTCTGGAGCCTTGGAGACCAGCTCATTTTACTGGTGAATAGATTTCACTAATACGTTTCACAGCGAGTGGCTGCCGCTGCCCAGTGTTATCAAGTTTCAAAGTCAAGATTATAATCTGAAGTATTTGTACATAATCACGACTGTGACTTGTTAGTGTCCGTCTGTCTGTCATGCTTGCGTGTTTCCTGCTCTGTGCTGAGTCTGAGAGCAGGTCACTGATGTTCACTTTGTTCATATGGGATAAGATTGAAGCACTGGAATGTTTCTTATCACAGGACGAAGGGTATAAGAGCTCAAAGAGACAACGCCTGCTGGTTACAGATCACAAGGGAAGGATTCTCACTTTGTTTAACAAGCCATCAGCAGACACAGGTAAGAACGTTGTGATTTTTGAAAAATGTATATTTTAAAGAAAACTGTTGCAGTAATACCAGAATATATTTGCTCTGAAAGCATTACTGTTTTTTCTTTCTTAGAAATGATATGTGAAACAGCATCATATTCACTTTTATGTGGAGATATATATTTTTTTAATCAAAATGGCTAAATGGTTGTGTGCACATCAGATAATGTTGTACCTTCAAGACAGGTTTTGGAAAATAATTCAGTAAGGCTAAATGCAAAAAATCCACATTTCAAATTTGCTCTCCTAATAATATAAAGTACTGAGAAGAAGGAATACCTCAGGATGCATTTATAGTATTACATCTAACAAGTTCCTAATACCTCAAACGAAGGACAATATTATTCAATAGTTATAAGTTAAGGACAAACTATGAATATACTTTACTAGGTGAATTTACGAATAAGTATGCAATAATTACTCCCTATTTTAGAATGTGGATATTAATTATTGAATCATTTCTGCTCATATCGCTAAACTTGTCTTGACAATCTACTAATAATAAAGTGATTCAAAAACAGGATAACTAAATATTATTAAGATTATCATTATCACTTGGTGTTAATCTATTTTTACTTCATGAATAACACAAATGAAAACATTATTCAGATCACATTCATCTTTTTATTCACATTTCTATCATTTGACATTTAACTCTAAACAGAAAGGAAGAACTAATCACGTAAATGTAGCAGTAACATAATATAGAAAACATTTGAGTAAAATCAGCTAAAAACACAGGACAACAAGTCATTACACACTGAACATGATCCAAAATGATGTTTCACCCTGAGCTCTTCTAAATATTAACACCTGTACACACCTGGACCAAAATTATCTCTACGTATGATATTAGCCAAAAAATCTATAAGTGATCACTATCCAAATTTCTAACTTTTTCTAAATGCATATCTGTAATGTCCCTTTCCTCTTTTTAAGCAATTAGTTATAAGCACTGCTCACTATTGGAAAGAAGCCAAACTTAAAACTGATCTAAAGAGCTGAGAGCTTAAGGCCGTGAACCGGTAAAACCTCAAGATAATCACATAGCTGAACTATCTGTGTGGTGCTCCATCTTTCCGACAGTCTCCTAATGGAGGAGAGGCCCTTATATTAATATTTTATGTTCAGCCGAGTCGATCAGCCATTGCTGCAAAAAGCAGACAATCTTGCATCAGGGAGACATTTCAGGACAAACCAGTAGCTTCTGTACTTTCCACAGTGAATGGTCCCCTGAGAAACAAGCACCTTATTCTCATTAACTGTAATGAGGAAAAAATAGGTTATCAGCTTTAAAACATGTGGTTTTAGTGGTTTTAGGCCCAGAGAAAATTGCTGGTACTTTTGACTGTGTTGTGTTTCCTTGGGAATGCCACTAATGTTTATGCTACACATTTTAATCACAGGTTTCCAGTCAGCAAACCACACATTAAGGGATGTGGTTGACGACAGAAAAAACACAACTCATTTAGTACAGAGACGGGAGACACTCCGCTGGATTCACCATGTCAGTAAAGTTTCCTAAGAGGCTGAGCAGCAAGAGGAGAAGTAAGTTTATCTAACTTTCCTTTATTTTCTTATTTTTTTCCATTTTGGAAATGTGTTTCATTTGAAAAAAGCAAAACAATTATTTTGAATATCTTCTTCTTATTTTTAGTAAAATAGAGTGACTACTGTTTTAATGAACTATTTCAAAAGATTTCCTCTTGTACTTTCTCTAGATTACAGTGTTTAATGGAGTAATATATAAGATAAACCCATAATAACCCCGGCCTAACCGGAATAATAACAGGAAAAAACGTACAACTCTTTTGTTCAATGGCTTTAGCTGTATCTAGGTAAACCTAGACAATTTTACAACTAGATAAAACTATATAAATATTTAAGATAAATAATGTAGCAAAACCACTGGTTAAAGTATTGTTGTGTTGTTTTCTAACTAGAACCTCCAAAAGACAATGCCCAGGCAGAACTTCTACATAACTTGGGCCTAGATGTCTTCTGGAATGCACCACTGGATCCAGCTTCTATGCTGGACATCAACACTTGGAATCTGGAGAACAAAGCTCCCCTAGCCTTCAAAGATCTGCCAAGTGCTTTCCTCAGACGTCTGTGGTTGCTCAGCCAAGATGCAAGGAGTCCTTGCTGCAAACCTTCAAGCGATGCTCTGACTTCTTTAGATACATCACCTGAGACCTTAAATGGAGGAGAAAGCCAGTGTGCCATCAACCCCCTTGATCTAGTTTCAGCCGTCTTTATGTCTGCCAATCCCTTCCTTCAGCAGGAGATGACTGTGCACATGGTGCAGTGCCAGTTTGCTGTACCCCTGGTCCTGCCAAGTGTAGATCCAGAAGAAGCCAGCCGCTTCCTTCTATGGCCTTTGAGAGGTGTTGTGAGCCATTTGCTGGGAAAAAACGGGAAGCTCCAAGAGGTGAATTTGGCAAGTACATATATGCCGATCCTTTCTTGCGTGAAGCTTGGCCACTGTAATGTCTCCAAGTCAAAGGTGCTCAACCACATCATAAGTGGACCCAAATCTTGCAATGACACATTTCTACACAGGGGAATGGATGGAGGTCAGCTGCCTCGGACACTGTCCAATGGCCTGCTGGAGATTGGATGGCATCTACCGACAGGAGACACTGCCAGAGATGGATTCCCTGTCCCTGTCGCCATCTCTAACCTTCGTGGTGAGGCCAGCAAGCATGAGGGATGCCTGAACCTGCTATGTCAAGCTTCTTCTGCTATGATTGTTTTCTGTGGGAATCTTAAGGAGAAAGATAAACAACTTCTTGCTTCCTGCAGAGATATGGCAAGCAAGCTCATACTGATTGACATTTCAGACACTGAGAAAAATGAGCACAGCGTTGTGGGGTTTGTTGGAGTAAATCTTGAACAAGACATGGGGCTACCTGAAGGTTCAGTGCTGCAAGGGGAAGGTTTGAGTGAGGAGGAACTGGCTGACAGGATCAATGTCATCCTGAAAGATCTGTTACCAGATAAACTGAAACTTGTTACATTAGAGGCAGCAGCAGATTTAGCTGTGGAGCTAGGCCTTAATGTGGATGAAGGGACGGTCTGTAAAAAGGCAATGGCCAAAGTGGAGAAAGTATTGGAAGGTTTGGAAGAGGGATCTGCTCAATTCAGGGAGAAACAGCTTCCTTTACAGGGGCCTTGGTGGAGTAAACTGGCAGAAATGGAAAAGATGGAGAGTAAACAGAGAAAAGAAGGAAAACAAAATGACCCCCAACTTCAAAACGAAAAGAGAGACATCTTGGCTGAGTTGAAAAACTACAAAATAACCTCAGCGATGAAGACTTTTACCGATGCACTTTTCACAATAGATAAAGTGGAGAGGACTTATTTCTTAAAGTGGATGGAACTGAGGCTTCAGTCAAAGCAAACGGAAAAGCAAAACATTCAACAAGATCCATCCACAAATCTGCAGACAGATAAGAATAATGGCATGCTTGAATATTCGGATTACCTCACACATGGAGCCGATGGCGATCTAGAGGACAGCGACAGTTTCTGTTCAGAGTCAACATTTGAAGAGGAGGACAGTGAAGAGCAGCCGGTAGATGTTGAATTGCAAGTTTCTGACCAACCATGTGACAATGGCCAAGACTTGTCTTCATATGGAGATATAGAACCCCACTCAGTGTCCAGACTTGACCCAATCAAGGAGGAACAGTTCGATTTGATATCCAATGGGAAAGAAATTCAAGGTGGACAAATAGTCTCAACGTCACATAGTTTTGACGAACAAATTTCAGATTCAGTCCTTGAGAACCAAAACTGTCATTTGGAGTCGCGAGAAAATGGAGCCTTGAGCTGCCATGGGACACCACAATATGAACCAGAATTGAGACCAGCAACACCAGATTCATATTCTTCTACGAAACAACAAATGAGCCCAGATGTTTCCGTTGAGCCTCAGTTAGCCTGGTGTTTGCAGACTTTTGAACCTGATCCCTTCTCACTGGGTCTTGAGCACTTTTTGCGTGAGATGGGACTAATCTTTGAGCTGACACACAACAGCCGCAGCAGTAGGAACCAGAAAGTGTCGCGTCTTCCCAGCTTAGCTGTAGACCTGCTTTTTTACGGCGTTCCACTTGAACTAATGGATGGAGATGCTTCCAACATTCCCACCCGCTGGCTGGGCAGCATCTTTGCAGAGCTCAAACGGCGCCTCCCTCAAGAACAATGTAAAACCAGAGTGCTGACTAATCTGGGAGTACATCATGCAAGGAATGCTGAGGTTCTTTCTTCAGTATTTGGGGTGAAATTCCCTGAAGGAGGCAAAAGATCAACAAGAGGGGTCTACATGGGTGCTCTTCGTCTCCCTGATGCCCTTAGAATGGACATGGAGTGTGATTTTCTTTTGCTTATTGATGTAGAGGGTCTCTGCCCGGCCTCTCAAGACAACAAAACCAAGATCCATGATCATGAGATGGCCACTGTTGCCGCGGGATTGAGCAATGTTTTGATCCAAAATATCGCTTCAGATGCAAGTTCCGAGTTGGAAACGGACATCGCTTTCATAGTCAATGCTCTTCTACGCGTAAAAGAATGTGGCTCCATGCCCAACTGCCAACTTCTAGTCCAGGACGAAGGAATAAACACCCTATTACAAGCATCACAGTTAAAGCGTGTTTCTGAGATGCTTCAGACTGAGACTGGGGACAGAGGAACTCTTATTGCTGAACAGCCAAATACAAAGAACATATGCTGTATCACCTGTGTCCAAGGGCCATGGTCCAATGTGTCCCTCTCTGAACCAGTCGAGACACAGTACAGTGAGGCTGTGTTAGTGCTTAAGAAAAACCTCTTTGGGGCATTGAAGAAATCTACAGCCACAGGTCTGTCAGAATTTATGATTAAATTGTCTGCAATCTGGGATGCGGTAAAAGAAGAATCCTTCTCCATTGGTTTGCAAAATACTGAAATAGCTTTAGCCTTCTCTCTATTGTGCACAAAGTTTTCCCAGTGGGAGACTAGCTTCCTGGAGCACATGCAAAGCTGGATTATGGGGGCAGGAAAGAAAATCTTTGCCACAAAAGAAAAGGCTCTTGATGCTGGAATCCAAAATAACCTTCTGAATGAGTTGAAGGCCGAAGGCCGAGTCGAGGTCAAAACAGAGGTGGACAAACTAAGGTCACAAGCTGAGGCCTATTTGACGAAAGATGATGTTTTGAAAGAGAGAACTGAAACATTCAAGCCAATCCTTATGAGCAATATGGTTGACCTCCAGGAGAGAGTAACTGAAGAGATAACACAAAGGTTGGCGACAGTCGGGGAGAGCCATTGCTCTTCCATACAGGTGAAGAAATTTGAGACGGTACTGGAAAAAGAACAAGAGTCCAAGCTACGAGCACTGGTAGAGAACAGCATTTCAACCAAACTCCTTCTTCAAGATGAACAGCTAGAAGAGGATTTTGAGGGTGTGTGGAGCAATCTACTGTCCAGCTTTGACTTCAGGCCTTCAGAGACAGATGATATAACTGCTAGAGTGACAGAAGTTCTGAGACTGAATCTGATCAGCCGGGGTCTCCTGAAACACATACTAAAAATTGAAGGCATTGGCCAGAACGAGACCTCCAGCTTCCAAGTTTATGATGAGCACTTTGGATACCGCAGCAGATTAAAGCACATGTTTGAGGACAACAACAGACAACAGAGGGTAGAAGCTCAACAGGTAGCCTGCAGCGTGATAAAAGAATACAATCATTTTGTAGCAGAAAAATCTCTCTTACCAGCAGATTTTTCTGACAGCTACATAACAGAAATGTTAGTGAGCGTTGAAAAAGCTCTGAAGGAAAAATGTATGGCGATAAAATCCGCTTTTGAAGTGGATCTGAAAGTGTATCTCTGTAGATTAGCATGCCAAGACTTCCAGAAAGTGCACGACCGCTTTGCCAAAGACACAGAGCTTTTGACATTTATCACTGCGACTAAGAGTTCATACTTGCCAAAGTTTATCTACCGGTTCAGGAAGAGAGATCAGTGCCAGAGGGTGGCCCAAGCGTTCACCTCCATGATTATCAAACCGACAGTGTTGGACTATATCTACAGACCACTGGGGTTGCGCATTGTAGAAGAAATTCAAGCTAAAGAGCAGCAGTATCAGTCCTCATGTGCCTTCAGCCAACACTTGCTTGAACAGCTGATTCATGAAGACCGCTTTGAAAGCTTTCTGGAGTACCTGCTTTCCTGTGACAGCTTCAGACTGAGCAAGATCCAGGAGACAGTGGTGGCTCATCTCTCTGAATCACCCAACTCGGACAAATGGAGGCAACAGAGGCTCGGAGAAATTGTGGGAAAGGTTGCAGCAGCGGTGAGCGAAACAGCGGAAGGTACAAATGGAGTCCTGAGTGATACAAAGCCCCTGCTGGAGAGAGTGTGCCTCATTTTAGAGAGTGACGGAAATGTGCAGGTCACCAGGGTCTCTCTGGACGGACCCCTCTTCAGTATCACCACAGAATGGGATCGTTTCGTCACATGTTTAATGGAGTTACTGGCTGCGATGCGATTGGAGCTTGCTCAGGAATTCTGCCAAACTGTGGATGTCACCCAACTTCTTCATTGCCTTCCAATTCAGCCCCATTACTCCCTGCTGGACAGAGTGAGAGGCTGTGAAAAGCAATGTCCTCTCTGCAGCGCCCCCTGCGAGGTGCAGGAAAAAGGGCATGAAGTTCACAGTGCTCTGCTCCACAGACCCAAAGACTTGCTGCCCTCTGTGTCTTGTCGTCCTGAAAGCGTGATTCTGAGTATCCCAGGCCAGAACGAGGACACACAGAATCCATCGGTGGCATGCAATGACCTCCTCTCCCTCTGCCCAGACTGGAACATCTACCCTGAGGACCCAGACACTCAGATGCCAACAGCTTACTGGAGGTAACATGTATTTTTGGAAATCATTATAATAATGGTAAATACCGTAGTAAATTGTTAATGTCACATCATCTGTTTTTAATGTACCAGTATATATATATATATATATATATATATATCAGATGAGCTAAATATAATTTCATTTGCAGGTATGTGTTGGTGAGGTACAATGAAAAGTTTGCAAAGGAATATGAGAGGGAGCCAGCAAATATCCCAGAGGAGTGGAAGATGATCACAGAAGAGGAGGCTCTACACAGTCTGAGGGAAGCATTCCTCAATAAAAAGTACTGATGGAAGACCTGCCCTCTGCTTTGCGCCTTCTTTATTGTAACATTACATTTTGTCGATCGAGTTCAGATTGGATATTTGTTGAGAAGTCTTTCAGTTGTCAGAGTTGTTGATGGTGGTGATGGTGGTGATGGACAGAAAATTGATCACATGAACCGTTTTTTTTAAACATTCACGATGATAACTGACTTGTTTGCCATTTATCTTTTTCATTAAATTAAGGAGAATGTAATGTTTCTGAAAACATTCTTTTTAAATATATTCTGAATGTTGAAGATAGGAAAATATTTGTTATGCTTTGAAACCTTTGTTATTTAAACAAGTTATGATGCTGGATCTTCACTCTGATGAGGGTTTTTTTATGTGAAAGTTTTATGATGACAACAGAAATAAATAACTGTCTTTGCTTCATTTAAATACAAACTGTCAAGTCTACTAGAATAAGCCCCACAATTAATACCACATTGTGTTGTAATAGAATTTAAATTACCTGCAGATTACCATATTAAACATTATATTCTGTATTTTAAATTTTAAAAAAATTGCCAATAAAGCTGACATCAGTATAGCATTAGAGGATAAACCAGAAGAACAGAATGTGGGATCATGTGCATCACACAGTCACAGAAAGTTTTTCTTGAAATAATTCATCTTATTTAGTGGTACCATACAAAGTTTTACAAATGCAATGTCTCTGCATCACATTATAGCATTAAAACACTTGCCATTATAAATGTGACAATTGTCGGTGTCATGAGTGAGCACAGACAGGATCCTCCTATCGATGTGATGAACTGTGCAATAAAAGCTCTAAAGAGTGAAATCCACCAGAGGGCAATGTAGGATTCAGCAATCTCCGAGAGCTCCGGGCTGAAATGTAAGAGCGGGGACTGACTTGTTAACCCTCACTGTAATTTATAAATCAATCCATCCATTAATTCATTTTTCTTTCCATCTACTTGCAGATGCCTTTTTACACAATGACTGGCTGCTTCTAAAGCTACGGCTTCAGCTTGCTTCTGCTGACTCGTCATACATTGTCATAATTTGATTCATAGCACAGTTAGTCTTCATTGTTGAAATTAGTGTCCAAGCTGTATTGTTGGGTGGGCACAAAATATGACAGATATTTTTGTTAACCGAGTAATGGTTTATTTTTGGCCCAACTTTATAAAAAAAATTGAATTGTTTACATAGTCAAATAGCAAAACAAATAAATATCTATCATTCCCTTTGGAAGATATTTACTTCAAATAAACTGACAGTGGCTCACATCAGCTCGACTGACAGATCTCTTCAGACAGGTCAGTCTGACAGCAGAGGTCACCTCCTTTTAGCTTTGATTTTGAACAACCATGTGACCACAATGATCTCAGGGTATGTGTGAAGGCTACTTATTCCAAGTTAACTCTCCTCCACAGTGTATATCACTTGAGAGCATGTCTTTGTCTCAACACAACACTTGTTTGAATAAAATACAAGTAACATATTCTTTATATTTTGTGCTGCACAGTGCACTGTGTCTTTTATCTCTATCTTTCTCTCTGCAATTCTTTTACATTGTGTCATTTATCCCCGTGTGAATATCATGAATCCAACCACAAACTACATATATATTTAGTATCATGTCTGTTGGAGACAACTATGAATGTACAGTGACACTCAAATTAGCTTGGTTAACAAGACTTTACTGCATTACGATTGTCATCATAATTTATTACACTGAAATACACAAGACTGTGAAACTCATACTGTATAAACTGACATAGTCTCTTTCTTACGCACACTCACACACACACATGTTTGTACTTCTATCTTAGTGAGGACACTCATTGGCATAATGGCTTCCCTAGCGGCTTACCCTAACCATTCAAACTAAATGCCTAACTCTAACCCTAAAATCAAATCTAAACCCTAAAACAGTCCTTTAAAGAAGTGAGGACCGGCCAATATGTCCTCACTTTCCCAAAATGTCGTTACTCTGTAGGGTCGATGCTTGAAATGGTCCTCACAAAGCAATTAGTACAGGAACACACACACACTTGCAAATATCCCTGTGCTGACCTCCAATTCGAGGTTAAATCAATCAACTCTGATTGTAATATATTGGCAACAGTGCAAATTACACCAGGGTAACAAAGGTTAACACTCTAGCATGGAAGCAAACCATGAGCAGCAGGTTTACAGACCATCATGACAATAGGTCTATTCTATCACACCTGGAAAAGTCGATGAATCCGAAAGCTCTGCCTGTTGCCTGACAAATCCACAAGAAGCCAAAATCAATGAGAGGTCGGGGTGTCCTGGTGGTGTCCAGTAAACAATATGAGCTCAGGTACCTGGTAAACTCTCTGTGGAAAACCTGGTCTTAGAGAGAGAGGAGGAGGCTTTCATTGGACTTTGGACGAGTGGCTTTCATATCAATAAATGTGTTGGATTCAAGCCCTAAACATAACAAATAGATTGAAACCAGGAAGCAAAGTTCCAGTCTTACAGGCTTCTCTGCGCTTCTATTAAAGCAGTCACCCACTTAAATCCCATAGCAGCTGTGTCGGCCCCCTTCTGACCCATAATGATTAATCAAAAGTTAACACAAAAGGAGCTGTAGATGAGAACTCAATTAAGATTAAGTCACCATAACTGAATCCAATAGTTGGACAACTAAATATGGATTAGTCAATATTTGTCACCTTCATCGGAATCTCTATTAAAGAATTCGATAGCTTATCTATGGAAGCATATTGGATTCACTTAAATAGATAATTATCTCGGAAATTCGATTATAAGTTTTCACAAAAAAGAATATCTATCTATTAGGAGGGGGGTTATCTCAGAAAATCAGAGGTTATTATCACTCATTTTTTTATGAAAACTTGCCGGAATTGCCGAGATAAATATCTCATAAAAACAGAGAATTTTGTTCATCTACCCATTCTCAAATTAACTCAAACTCCTGCTGGCCAAGGAGCACGGGACAAAGGGATTTTCCACTCAAACTTATTAATCAAGCTGGAAATTCCCAAATTAGTTCTACTACTTATTGTACATCGATCTGCACCTTATACTTAATTTTTATTGAATTAAAGTAATTATTGTGGGTAATTTAGCTCAATTGACTCAAATGAACCCCCTCAAGTCACACTTTGTATCTTTTTCTGAAATATGACATAGAAATTTTACTTTTATCAACAATCAGCACCTTCAGGACAGAAGTGTCAGTTCCCTAAAACTGTAAATCTATTAACTGCTTCAAAACACTTTTAATCACATGTATTTCACCAATTTAATAAGGCTGTTCAATATGATATTTAACAGTAAAAAATATAATTTTTATAGCCAGGACCTCAGAGTTGAAGCATGTAACGTGGAAAATTGTTAAATTATCAAAACATAAAAATTGCAAAAGCCAAAATGGGCCCACGGTGGCATAAAATAATGATTGAAAAAATAATGTGTTACAGAGAGTTTCTGGGTCAAAAATCCACCACAATGCGTCTCTATCAGATAATGTGCAAAAAATGAAAGGAAAGTACAAGTTGATGCAACTGCTTCACTGTGAAAGACACTCGATACTCTTATACAGTGAATCAGAGGTGGTCAACACTGTGGTATAATTCACAAATACACACTGTTTATGTCTGTATACGTGTCAGTGTCATATTTCCGGTTAACTGTTTTAGAAGAAATCAACAATCAGGTTTATATCTGCTAAAGGGAAGGTCAAACATGCAGGCAAATCAAGGGGCCTGGCAGGGCGCTCACTTAAACTGTGTGTGTCTGTCCATACTGATCATGGTTTTATCTATTGAATCAAAGATTAAAGTCCATTATTGCTCATACCTTTCATAGTTAAGTGGTGAAGTCTGGCCTTGAAATACTGTTATTAGAGAAATCTACGATGATCTGATTTTCATCTGCGGTAGTTTCTTATTTTTCATTTTCAGCGTCAAGCTAAAATGTCAGTTTTAAAGGTCATATATGAGGAGAAATGCTTTTAAGAGTAAGTGGAGCCAATGTTAGAGAAAAACATCAGTAAAAAAAAAACAAGAGGCCAACTGGATTTCCAACAGATGGAGTAGATGGATCAGCACTTATTCAGCCTCCTATAGAACAATGATTGAGTCATTGAAAAGTGCTTCAAACTATTAAAACTCCCATGCACCACTCAATGTCCTTTTCCGGAGAAGTCTGCATTATGTTTTTTCATCAAAGATAGTTCATTCCTGAGGTTGATTTGCTTTAGGTAATCCAGTTAAAGAAGAATTTATGTAAATATAATTCTTCTTTGGAAATATTTAGTCATTAATCTACAACTGACCTGATGGTGGCTATCGTGAAGAGTCTTCAGCGATAGCTCTCAGGCAGTGGCAGTTTTTAAAGCAAATTCCACCACCAATTACATCAAGTGTCCATCAAGCTGTCAGTCTTTAAAGGTCACCTGCACTTCAAAAACGTCCTTTTCTGTTTCTAGGCAGCCTGACATCAACAGCAGTGACATTGAAAGCAGCGAAGCTTTCGCAGGGCAGTTTCTCTTTTATTTTTTTTCAGTTTTATTTCATCGGTTGTCACTTTGATTTGCAGTTTGCGATATGTTCCAGCCACCAGTGTCTTCAGTTAAACTGAGGCAGGCAGTAAATACTGCTGTTTATACATCACTGGCAGCTCAGAGTTCACTCTGCGGACCACGGAGCAACTTATCTCTATCCGATCTATAACTCTGATGTACTTTAGTCTGTCACTCTGACACCTCAAATTGGTTCAATGGTAACATCAATATCAGACACATTTTTTTCTAAAGGTATATATAGCCGTAACAGACTTTCACTTCTGACTCGCCGCAAGCAGCCAGCCAGACAGCTGCTGTGATAAATGGCTTTAAGCTTTTTGGTCTGATGAGTGGGAGTGATCCAACCTGAGATACAGCTGCATGTTTTAAGTACCTGACTGTAGATTTTCGTGGCAAAAGTGAAACGAATCGAAAACAACAGCTGCTTTGAAAGTGGAAATTACTCATCCAACAACAGATCTTGTGGAAAGTTCTCAGCAGAAATGTGGTGATGAGGGGGTTTTGGAAACGGGAAAGCAAATGCAACCAGGTGTAGGTGTGGTGAAGGTTTGCTTGAATACACAGGCCCACAGTGAGTCCCAGTGTTGCCATATGTAGGATAGTTATCATATTTGCACAATCATTTTGACCTCTCTACGATCGATAATGGCAAAATGTCCATGATGTACGAGAATTTGATCCTTTTGTGATAAGTTTAAGCTTCTGGTATGATGCTTCAACATTTCCCCATCTGGCAACGCAGGTGAAGCGTGTTATGGAAATTTCCACTGATCAGTGTCTAAGGTAGTTGAAATCCCCTGACTAGGTGTCTCACTGCCATGACCTTGATGGAACCCTTATTTGGTGATGTTTTTCTTGCAACTGGTATCACAGACGGAAGGACACAGCAGATAAGACAGAGGATGATTTCATGTCTTCTTTTTTTCATATCATGTCTTATGAAACGCTTCTTTGTATAAGTTCTGGCTTTTGTGAACTTGCGGCCAGTTGTTCCATTTTGAGCACCCGTGCTTGTTGTGTAAAGTGTGCAGAGCTTACTATTATAAAGACTCAATGGCAACTCCAGTCTGATCATTTCTTATTTCAAATCTCAAGATTAATTTCCATCACAAACTTGGCGACACGAACAGGATCCCTTGAAAGATCGTCTGGACCCTAGAGGTCTTTGGTGGTTGGCCACCCGGGAGAGAAAAAAAAAAAAATCTTCTGCCTCTACCTCTAACATTTAAGAGACGAGAGGACAGAAGTGACCTTGGTTCTAGCCCTTCTTCACAGGGATCCAAAGACCTCTCTTTGGTCATCTTAAATCTGGTGAGATGTTGAAATTCTGATTTTCACGACTGTATAGATGATTTCTCAAATACGAAATCAAACATCAGAAATAATACATTTTACAAAGTTTTACTGGATGTTTTCAACCTTAGATATACTATATGTTGCCATTTAACGTTTTATTACATTTTAATATGAGTAACTTTTGCCAATCAATACAGTATGTTACATTTTGATAATGGTTAATGAGAAGATGATTTTGTTTGACCTGATTTCCTTCCATTTTCATTTTAAATGCTTACTCAATTACATTACACAAAAACAGCAGCAGCTACCTATTGTGACCTCATCGCCATGCATTGTTCTAGAACTCTCCATGGTGGATGTGAATCTGTACATATGCAAAGTACCAGGGTTGCAGACTCGTCAATATTCTTCTATGATTTGATGTTTGTATTTGATGTTGATTATGATGTTTCTTGATCATTTTTTTGTTAGGTATCATATTTTTATTGATGATCAAAGGGGGGAGTGTTGTTGAAAATTCCAATGATCAGTGTCCAAGGTAGTTGAAATACCCTGACTAGGTGTGTCACTGCCATGACCTTGATAAACAGGATGGAACCCTTATTTGGTGATGTTTTTCTTCCAACTGGTACCGCGGACAAAAGGACACAGCAGGTAAGACAGAGGATGATCTCATGTCTTCATGTCTTCTTTTTTTCATATCATGTCTTATGAAACGCCTCTTTGTATAAGTACTGGCTTTTGTAAACTTGCGGCCAGTTGTTCCATATTGAGCACCCATGCTTGTTGTGTAAACTCTGCAGAGCTTACTAGTATAAAGCCTCAATGGCAACTGAGAATTTCATTATTTCAAATCTCAAGATGAATTTCCATCACAAGCTGCTGTACAAAATGGCAGGGATCCAAGAAAGCAATATAATAAATTCAGACTCTGATAACATGAATGCAGACAATTAAACTCGGGAACATGAACAAAACATAAACTTCCAGAGACACAAGGTCACAAGGAAAGGATTGATTAGAACAGAGTCAACACTGACTAGATAAACTGAAAGGCAGGACTGGGAGCACAGAGATAAATTCACAAGAGATGCAGAGATAATTTAATATAGGTAAAAGACATTAGGCTGAGACGGGCGGATAATCACAGCAGCAGGAGACAGGATAAAGACAGGAAGTACAAAAGCAAGGAACACAGAAGGACAGGTCTGATGCAAAACAAGTCCAAACCATATGGAACATTAAGGAGGATGACGCATCTGCACTATTGCAAGGGATGTCATTTGGAGCCCAACGTCTGTGCAGGAGTGATCCGGGGGTGGAGTTTATTAGTTAGAGGCAGAGGTTGAGTGGAGGCGGGGGACTGCAACCAGCCATTAGGGGGCCATCATGACTCTTTGGCTTTGCTTTCTATAATTAAAAAAAAATAAAGTTTTCTGATGTTCTCCATTACACGTGGCATCTATTGCACTTCTGTCCGTCCTGGGAGAGGGATCCCTCACTCTCTCTGAGGTTTCCACATTATTTTTCCCTGTTAAAGGTTTGTATTTGTTGCAGTTTTTCCTTACTGATGCTCAGGGTCTAGGGTAGAGGATGTCACACCTTGTTAAAGCCCTATGAGACACATTGTGATTTGTTGAAAATAGATTCTTTCCACAATTCCTAGCATACATTTTAAATTTCAGGACATGGACAAAACATCGGTCATGTCACATGATTTTAAGTTGGAAAATGACTGAGAACATGTGGTGCCGTTCCGTGGCATGGGAAGTAACAGCTCCTTTCAACGTGGCCAATGTGATAAGACGTTTCTTTGTCGAGTCCATGCGTCTGGTAAATGAGAAATGCCCGAGCCGGCCATTGTTATACCAGGCAAGAGCAAATAGTGCCTCAGCTAACACAAACACGTGAACCCATTTGAGGTCTCAAACACAATCTAACTATGTCCTGCTTACTTTGGTGGGAAGTCAACGGTCATCAGTCATCAGTTGGCACGGACTTCAGCCTTCTCCGAAAATTGTATAATAATTCTGTGTCAGGGTATGTTTACTCTCTCTGCCTATTGAAATATTTACCCACATACAGATGTGGCTGCTGTCCCCTGGAATCCGCAAGCTCAGTGAAACTACTTAGTGTGTCTTTAATCTGAATGGAATATGTAACAACCATTGAATAAAAAACTATTATTGCAACTTGAGCATTTCCTACTCTACATTCAAAATAACAAATTACATTTAACTGATTCAAAACATGCTTATGAAGTTCACGTGCGCTGCGATGCCTTTGCCAGTAAGAGAACGAAAAACTGAGCATCATCTAGGGTGTAAATTCATTTCAGCCCTTTATGATAGACAAATGAATACACTGGTGACATTACAGAGAACGACCTCGAGCAGCACTCTGTATCTCCACTCAGATTTCCATGGCTGTCTGATCCAAACGAAGGTCAAACAAAAGCTCTTTAATTGGATGTTTCCTTTTAAAACCACACACAATATGATGATATTGGTTAAAAAAAATCCATATTCACAAACTGAGTCAGATTGACAGACACTGAAGTATAAGTTTATATTTGTTAGACTTTATTCTGAGCATGGAGAATACTGATCTGCACTGCCAGTCATTCACACTCCATGTTAAAATGATATCAGCATTTGCAACTGGACCTCAAGGGCAGTTTTTGCTGTCTTATTTGTGGAGCCACCTGGTGAGAGTTGATTACATTTTAGGGATGAGTTGAAATGAGTTGCCTTTTGCAGATGTGCACCAGCGTAATACAGGTTTGTGTGTGTGTGTGCTTGTGTATGAAACACAGCTGCTTGTGTGTGTGGATTGTGATATTACAGCTTGTATACTTGCTTGTGTGGGATGAACTTATGTTGTATTGCTATTCTGCTTGGTGGTTGTAGTCTGTCGTACAAGAGAGAACCTTACCCAGTCTGTCCTTGGTTCATACATTAGACACCAAATCCCAACAATTTAAAAGAAGTGCGTCAAGCTAGCTAGCTAAGACGGAGGTTACAGTTTGTTTAAGGAGCTTCAATGGAGGAAATTTGATGCACGTACACACACGCAGCACTGGACGTCAAAAAATCGGACTCTTGGCATAACTTTTTATTTTTTCTTATCCCACATATATTTTTAAGTTTCCAGGTGGATTAGTGGCAGAAACTTGGACTATGGGCAGAAAAGGTCTCTGGTTCGTCTCTGGTTTGACTCCACGGAGAAACAACAAAAAGACGACCCGTCCAAAAATCCAAGAGGATTCTCCCTACCCTGTCTAGTGCCCCTGAGCAAGGCACCTTACTCCCCCAACATCTGCTCCCCGGGCACCGTACATGGTCACTCCCTGCTCTGTGTGTCCTGCACCAGATGGGTCAAAAGCAGAGGTTAAATCTCCTTACCTGCATGAGTGTGCCTCTGCATGTCTGTGCATGTGTTTGGGACAAATAAATGTATCTTAATCTTAATCTTAATTTGTCTGTGGGACCCATTGACTGACTCGGCTGCATTGACTTTTTATTTAACTTCAATAATTCATTGTCCTTCAGCACATTAGTACATTTCTTTGGATTAAATAGTGGATTTAAATAATGGTTTTAAATATTGAGTTTTTCTGGGTTTTCTGAAGAATTTTTGCTGAAACACAGACTGCAACTGGTTATCTGAAAACAAATTGATAATCTTCTATAAAATTAAAATATAAACTACAGGAGATAGAAGATGCTTTACACAATACTTTGACTTGACCATTAACGCTTTCTAATCATCCATGTTAGTAGTTCAAATTCCCATTGACTCTTTTCATGTCTTCACTTAAAACATTTACATTTGGCTCCCACTGCATCTCCCATCACTTCCATGGCTGAATATACTGGTACGCACACATATGTTGCTGATTTTTTAGTTAGCCATTGATCAAGAAAATCAACAAGAAGATGGTTGACAAACACAAGTACAGCTCTGAACGCAAGTATTGCCCCGTCATTCCTGCCTATAATGTGTCAGTGAGCGTGGAAGCACGGTTTAGGTGATGTGTCTCTGTAGGTTCATGCATTTAAATGTTAACACATTGATTGTAGAAGTAACATATCTGAACACTTCCCGCACCTCTGTAGGCCTGAGTGCATTTGGAATCCATCAACAATGGGTTTAGCCGTGGTTGTTCAGAATGTGGGTCTCAGGAAAGAGACCTGATGCCTTTAGGACAAAACCAATACGAGGATATAAGTTCACTGTATACACGTGCGCACACACACACACACACACGCACACACACACACACACACACATTTGCATGCACATACACTCTCAAGCAAATATTTGTATAGGATTAATATACCTCTATGTCAAATTCAAAGAAGTAATTACAGTGGTAACGGTGACACACTAATAACAAGGTTTAATAAATGTCAACTGAGCCTCGATGACTGACTGACTAAAAGCATATTTCATGCATCAATAACTGTTATTAAGACTCAGTCCAGTGGGACAGTCATTGTTTTAGAACATGGTGCATACAAATACACACACATGTCAAATATCTGACATTAAGATGTTGGAAAAGACAAACAAGTACCGGTGGTTTAAGGACAAAACGTTTGACCGTGTTGTGCTTGTGAGACAACCCAAACCTGTGTTAATGTACTCTGCCATTTATCTCTAAGACCGGCAGCTGAAGGTCTCCTGAACGCTTCTGCCTTTTCAACTCCCTCTGGTTTAAAAGCCTTTCACATCCGCCAGAGAAACCAAATCAAATATTCGGATTTCTCTCCGGCTCTCGCAAATAAAGGATCTGCCGCATAGAATTCCCCTGAAATAGCACTGCAGGCTTTCTGCCTTTCATGGGCTCATCGCAGTGGCGTGTCCTATTGAGTGGTCCGCCTTGTCAGCTTTTCAACTGGTCCCCCCCCCCCCCCCCCCCCCCCCCTCCCAAATGATGAGGTGTGAAAAGAAACTGTGGAGCAAATGTCTGTGCTGTGGGCAGAGAGAGGGACGTGGGAGATGAAAGAAAGAAAAATGATCTGAACACTGGGGGATAATCAAAATCTTCCCACACTGCTGACTTGAATGTGCCCCGAGGGTTAGGTAGAATCAGGGTCATCATCATTATGAGATAATTAAACTGTTTAGTATGGTTAAATAGTGCAGAGGAAGCAAGTGTATTTGCCGTCTTGCTCAGTTGAACCCATGAGGACTATCTTTTTCTGTTACTGTTCAATACCTGGATATTCTCATCCACTTCTTCTTCTCCCACGAGACAAAACTGTAAATATGAGTCTGTGCCCTCTTCACTGGTGTCTCATCTTCTCTGTCATTCCCTGGAGACTCTCCAGGCAAACAAGGATTTCTCTCAGCATATAGAGCAAAAAAAAATTCTCCTGTCTCTAGAGGGCAAGCAATAGGTTCTGGCACAGGTGTGTGTTTGTGTATATATGTGAGGTGTGACAGTGTGTGGATCCCAAATATGCTAAATAAAGGGAGAATAGGTAGGAGGAGGCACAGCTCATGGGTGATTGCGGTGATTATGTGGGTCCCTCTTCTACCTCCCTCCCTCTGTCCCTCTGAATCTCAGAGCTGAGAGAGACAACACCGTGCCTGCCTGACTCCTCAAGTCACTGTGGCGTTCTGTAAAAGCTGCTGGGAAGCTTGATTTAAGATCTGCAGCCAGAGAGAAACGGGGTGAAGCACAGGAGAAGAAAATCGACTCATATTTACTGAACTGCAGAGACGCCACTCAGGGATTTTCTCAGGGTCTCCGGTCTTGAACATCTCCACAGGTAAGATACAATTCACTGCACGCACTTACATTAACGACTTGCACAAGTATGGACACGCACAAAAAAACATAGCACAATCATTCTTCAACAGATGTTCAGAATTGTTTTTTAAATTAGATACCAATCAGCTTGTTGATTTAAGTACTATCTTATAAGACGCCACATTTTAGAAAAAACATGTTCTTTGTTTGGAGGTTGGAAAAAATAAAGAACAGGCTGATGGTAAATGACTTGAATCTCAAAGTTACTTAGAATCACTGCCAAACAAAGTCTGTCCCAGTTTCATCGATTATGACGATTCAATAATAATATAGGTTTAATCGTCCTGCGTTTTTTTGTGTGTGAGCTTTCAGGATCATGAGCACGACAGCAGAGCACCAAAGCATCTTTGTTCAAACCCCAGGTGCAGACAGGACTGCGTTTCAGTCCTGTCTGCACCTGATTATTCTATAGGAATATTGGTTCCCAATAAAATATGACTACAGGAACTTTCATTAAAAATGTTTACTTGTCTGATTTATGTTTCTGTAGCCTGTGTGGTAATTGCATGACATATTCATGTGCTTGCGTGGGGCATGTGTATAAATAGATAGATTGGAAATATGATGCATTTCAGCAGTATTCATGCAAGACAAAACATTTTTTCCCCTGCAAAGCATATAATGGCACATTGTATTCATGTGAATAAATTCATACACATTAATACTAAATATTTATGGTATAAAAAATAGTATCTGTCAGCCTAACACAGCTAACCTTAAACCCTAAATTCAGATTTAGTTTTTTATTTCCTGAACTTTTTTTTAATGTGATTGTATGTGTTCGATCATCTGAAATCGTGTTTAGCCGTTCCTTGGCGGATGTTAATTAGAGAGGTTTTGACCTCTCCTAATGAAAGGCTCAGCAGCAGTTAATAACATTTGTCCAGCAGTCGATCATTAGCCCTGCAGAGAGACATTCTCACTGCGGTGTGAAACTTCAGCGTGACTCCAAAACACCTAGAACTGTCCAGTATCTGGTTCAGACTTTCACAACCATGCAATTCAAACACAACATTTCCTTCATGGAGATTAGGTGTTAGAAATTAGATATCTATATTTGTAGCACAAATTGTTCTACATAGTCGTATTTGCACTAAAACACATTTTGTGTGGCAATCATAAACAGGAGCAGACCTATGTTTCTAATTAAATTATCGACGGACACCGTTAACAACTGATCGGAACTGCGTATCACCAAGTTGACCTTATTTGGCCCCCAACTCTCAGATGCCTCTGAACTCTCACAATGACGGACACGCAAGATTGATATAAAATGCTCAGGTTCGGAAATGTCAGCGAAGCGGTCAGAGTGAAAAGGTGAAGATGTGAAGACAAAGCGGAGGAGAGAGCAGGCTTAGCAGAGCGAGAGCCATCGTGAGCTGTACCTCCTGTTTTGCATCTGGAGGGTTCTCAATTCTCCTCACGTCTCACAAATTAGCTGCCTTCGGTTTCTACATAGGCCACGGTACCAGCGTTACTAGGCAAGGGTGAGTTTCTTCCAGGCGTTGAGATGAAGCAGCCAGCGAGGAACCAGATGGGATCAGAAAACCTATTCCTACGTTGATTGTGTGGACACGTGCAGAGCAAATTAGAAATCGAGGACACAATAACATCTGCATCTGGCAGGAGCTGGATCCAACATGGAGAAAGCTGCTCTGCAATAAATGCTCTCTAATAGGATTAATATTGGACATGGAACATTTCCAATACGCCCCTTCAAGCTGATTGCGTGGATGTGAGACACATATTGAATCTCTGCAGTGGAACCACCTGTTAAAGATTTTATCAACTATTTGAATCATTGATTCACACGGTGATGGGATGGAAAAGGTCAGCTGTGCTGTAGCCACCTTTATTGAAAAAGCTTGTTCATCCTGATAATTGTGAATGAAAACACCTCAGCTACTGTGTCAGACTCTGACAAGCCTGCAGCAGCTGCTCAGTGGGTTTTAACAAATTTTTTTTTTATTTATTGTATGTCAACGGTAGAAGAAAGAAAAATTGCACTGCTCAAAATATCCGCCTATAAATCTTTCACTGATGTCAAATGGGTACAGACCTGCGTCACCGATGTCAAGCTGTGGTCCATTATCACACACCAAACCATTCAGTGACACATCCTGCCCTTCATGCATCTGCATTTATGTTAACTTGTGTACTTAACGGTTCACTTTTGATCTGATCCAGAGATTATCACCTCTAAGTCTATTACGATTCATGGCTCATGGTGAAATGTCTCAACAACTATTGGATGGATTGAACCCAATCGATGCTAGGATGCTACAGGATGCTAACCTGCTGCGACAAGATGGTGAATGCTAACAAACTGGTTAATATCAGTATGTTAGCATTGCTCTCATGCTGACATAGGCATTTAGCGCAAAGCATTACTGGCCCTAAATAAGCAGATACACAGTAGACTATTATGTTTGAGTTTGTATTTATTCTGTTGTTTGCACAAATTTGACCACTCTGGCATTTGTATGAATTCCGCTCCCACAAAATATATGAGGCCATGGGATGAATACATATCTCTTGCTCAAGCTGAATTATTGACATCTTTGAATGATTTTTTTTGTGCCCTGGGCAAGTTTGCCCTGCGCTACATATATATATATCAAAAACTCTCACAGGAATCAAACAATAAGAAGCAGGTTTCATAAGATTCATTCATATTTTTCTACCTCAGTCCTGTCTAACAACAGTCATATCCCACCACCTTTCTGAACACATTGCTTCACTTTGAAATATAACTCTTAAGTTTTTTTCTATGGACAACCACAAGTGCCAATACAATAATTCAACAAAATATTATTAGATGTATTCTTAAATGTTGACCAATTATAAATAAATAAAGCTTGTTACATCCCCTGGCTAATTTGCATAGTTTGGCCTTGTTTTTACCACCTCAAGCCCAAAGTGTCATTGAGAGACTAAAGAACTAATTAAATCAAAAGCATGGAAAATGGAAATGCAAATGTGAAAGGCCTTTTAAATGTTTACAATCTGACACTACGATTATTTCTGCATTTTAAGTGGATATTTACATTCCATTATTCTATTTCAATCTATTTTTGTTACCTGTTAATGGTGTTTTTTAAAACCCTCATAATTCAATCTATATATTGATGCATTAGTATTTCATCTGTTTCATCTGTTTACATCTATAAACTACTTTTTCTATTGCTATTTAAATATCAAAAAGAGGTCACCAGAGAGGGTTTGGGTCAGCAGGCTTTTCAGGTGCTGCAGGAAAACCACAACATGTGACCACGGAGAGTCGGCTTCAAAGCAGCTCCTCACCCAGTTTATTTCTACACAGGAAAGTCGTTTTAGAATTCAAAGAACTGAACCTCTTCTCAATCAATATGTACTTTCAACTGCCTTCACAAAAAGAGCTTTTAAAAGGAAAATAATAACGATACCAAAAAAACCTGAGACAAATCTATTGACTTACCAGTATACATTGTATAAAAATAAGCCGTGACAAACGTTAGGGCTATATATATTTTTCCGTTTTGAAAAGAAAGGTACAGTGACAGACGTCAGAAATCCTTGTAAGTGCATGCCGGGATTAAGAAGGAGCTGAGGTAGTTTTTTTTTTTCAGTATCCACTGAAATTATAGAACAAGATTTGTTTTGTTGATTTGTGTCTGAGAAAAAGTTAATATTTCATATTCTTACAAACCAACGCAGTTGAGGTTTTAATGGTGAGCTTGATAATTTTATTATAAATGGGAGTTGCTGAAGTGGGCAGAAATGGGATTTCACAGCTATTTGAAGAATGTGCATAATGTTCTATGATAGCATAAATCACAAGGTATTTGCCTGCATACAAAATCCTTTATCCATCATCTTAGATGGCTCTCTGGACAAATGAGTGATTCTTTGCAACAGCTGCAAGTTTCATATAAAAAAAAACACTACAGATGAGATTCAGTATCTTGAAATAAATCTGAATAAACCAGATTTCTGCACAAGCATTACAGAATGAAAGGAGAATTATGATTCTTTTAAATGCTTGGGAGGATTGGCCTAAGGGGAACACACACATTATCCTGCACTCATCTAAGATCATAATCATTCACTATCAGAGCAGTTTCAGGATTTGGATCGAGACAACATACCTTGCATATTCACTCACTGCGTACATGGGTCAAATAACAGCTGCCTGGCCACACAGGAAAAAACATTAGTAAGTCATATTTTATGTGACTTACAGTTCCTGGGGAGGTCATTACTCTGATGTACATCTTAAAACCCTTGTAGCTGCAGAACTTGTTTAATTAGATTTTTAAGTTTTCTTTAATCTAATTCATTTTTTTTTATTTGTAAAGCAACAAATCACAACATTCATTATCACACAGCACTAGTTTAAAAGATACAATATTATAGAGAAACCCAATAGTTCCCACAGCAGTAAACATTTGGTGAATGTAGAGGAAGAAAATACCAGCTAACTCCAGATTCGGTGTAGGCGGCCATCTGCCTTGAACTTGTTTCTGTGAGAAGAGAGACATTTGAGAGAGAGAGAGAGAGAGAGAGAGAGAGAGAGAGAGAGAGAGAGAGAGAGAGAGAGAGAGAGAGAGAGAGATCCAGTGGAAGGTGTACACACAATGCAAAAATGAACTGCTGATAGATCATTTTTCATAGTTTGAAATGAGCCAGTTGGTAAAAATGTAAACAATTATAATTGAATACAATTTTTGAAATGGTTGCATGGCAACATTGAACGATCTCTGAGACTAAACTCCCCTCTTCTTGCTAATCCCACATTTTCAGTTATATGCGCTCTCACTTATTTCTCCAGAGCCCCTTTAAAAGGACAGTTATTAACCTCTTGTGTGATATCCAGCAGCAGGTCATGAAACATCAGTCACTCGCATGTTTGCTGCTGCACCAGAACAATGGAGGTGAATAGAATTATACATAGAATAGAACATACATTTTACATTTTACATTTACAAGTAAGAAATGAATTAACCACAACCCCATGTCAAATGATGCAGTGAACTTGTTTTATTATTCTCTAGATTAGAAACATTAAATTATTTTTCGCTGTCACTGACATGTGCACTGATCTCTGTAACACTGTGATGCCATGTATTCATCATAAAAACTCCAACAGCAGAATTACTAAAATTAGGTTTATCAGTTACTTGCTGTCTATTGTTTTGTTATTGATTATGCTATCCTCTATACTTAGGTTGGTCTGCAGAGACATGGATATTTTCATGGATTTCAGTGTGACCAGTAACATCAGCCACGAAACAGGACAAGGAGGCAGTAAAAGCCACGGACTCAACCGCAGCGACCCCCTGGACAGTTTCGTGGGCATGGAGATTCTTCTGCGTTTCAAACCCCTCTTCTTACCTCTCTACTGCCTCGTAGTGGCCGTGGCCGGGGTGGGAAACTCCATCCTGTTGGCTTGCATCCTGGCTGACAAGAAACTCCACAATGCCACAAACATTTTCATCGGAAACTTGGCAGCAGGCGACCTGCTGATGTGTTTGAGCTGCGTTCCCCTGACTGTGTCTTACGCCTTCGACAGCCATGGCTGGGCCTTCGGGAGGCCCCTGTGCCACCTGGTCCCCTTGCTGCAATGTGCCACGGTGTTCGCCTCAGTGCTTTCACTCACTGCCATCGCGGTGGACCGCTATGTTGTTGTAGGTAAGAGCAATGGAAGTAACTGTGTACAATTATCACCAAATACATTTTTTAGGAACTTTACTTAAGCAATTTTCGTTGCATGCTACTTTCTATCACTCTACTACATTTCAGAGAGAAATATAATACAGAACACTTCACTACATAAATTTGGCTGCTTCAGTTACAAGTTCCTTTTACACAATAGACTATATATCAAACAATCTCCACCAAGTTGTGTTATTTCCCTTCAAAACTCTCATGTGGTTTTCATTTCAGTGAATGTCTAAATGAAAATGATACAATTAAATGAAAGTTTAACTTGGATAAAAAGTCAAAAAAATGAGAGTATTTTTGAATCAGAACTTGTTTTCTCTTGCTTCTCCCATTAATCATCTGATGACCTCTCGGATTTATCTGGTGTCGCTATGAAACCCAACTCAAAGTAGCTCCACCTGATCCAGCTACAACCCTATCATGCTGCTAAAACACAGACGCTTCTGTATTAATCATCTAATTATGTAATATATAATAACATATCAGTCAGAGGGAATAAAAAAAATCTTCTTTCGTTCTGATACTAAAACAAGTGTTTGTTGCTAATGCCTATGGTCACCTTTAGCTAAAAATTATTTTATCGGGAAATGATATTGCTCTTCCGAACCATTCTAGTTTGAAATAGTTTTCAATCTCACTTCTACTCATACCACATGTAATGCGTGATATATTCTTCTATGCTTTCCTCTGTTGTACACAATATCTGTTTGTCTCCTTTTGGTGTCAGCTCACCCGGTTCGGAAGAGGATTTCTGTGTGGGGCTGTGGTGCAGTGACTCTGGGTGTATGGCTCCTGTCTCTGGCTCTGGCCGCACCTCCCTCTATCTATACCCGCTATGTGGACCTGCGGCCGAGTGGTATCGACTTGGTGGTGTGTGAAGAATTCTGGCCTAATAGTGGCAATCTGCGGCTGCTTTATTCCTGCTTCATCCTCATAGCCTCCTATATGATCCCCCTGCTGTCCGTCAGCATGTCCTACTGTGCCATCACTGTCAGCCTCAAGCGCTATTCAATACCCGGGGAGCCATCCAGCAGTCAGCAGCGCTGGAGCCAAAGGAGGAAGAAGACCTTCTATCTTCTGGTAGCCTCAGTTCTGTCCTTCGCCCTGTGTTGGCTCCCACTGCAGGTGAGTCTACGGCCATCTTAGTTGGACTATCCTCCTCTCTTACTCCATAACTGAAATGTTCCGTTTAGCGGATTCTTAGCACGACCTTGATTTGTCAGAGGCTTAGGGAGGAAGATCAAGTTGACAAGTATCTGCTTAGAAATAATAGACTCGACAGCAGTGGAGTGGAAAAAAAAGGGTGAAGCTTTGATTGTCGACCAGATGATAAGATTTGACACATCGCTGAGCACAGAAGCTCATCTACAGGTAATGGTGTCCACAAAACAAAAACTGAATCCACAATGAGCTTTGCAAAACACAAACAGATTAGGATCACATAGTAGAAGCAGAAGAAGACAGAGTTTATTTTTTCGGGGTTACTTGCACAGACCTTGACCCGTTTCACAAGTGTTTTTGGAGGGGGGGGGGGGGGGGGGGACAGGAGCGACAGGAGCCAACAGTGTTTCAGACAGGCTGAAAAGAGGAGTGTTTTATGAAGATTTGAGTGTTTTATGAAGATTTGAGTGTTTTATGAAGATTTGAGCATGTACAAAATATTTAAGCAATAACCCAAATTTTAATTATGAACCTAAACAGGAGCATAATGTGTCTCCTTTAGTTGGCCAGTTGGGCCAGCTGGGTAAATTAAGCAGTATCAGCATTCTCCCTAGCACACCATCACTGCATGCATGGCTAACTACCCAGTGTCCCTTTGTTGTTGCACGACGACCCAGGGGCAGCAAAGTCATTTTCACAATCTTACAAATGGTGTATTTTAAAGAATTCCCTACAGACTTTATCACAATTGTTGCCATGTCACTGTGTAGGTCCTGAACCTGTTGCTGGACCTGGACCCGAACTTCCACTTCATAGGGAAGCGCTACATAAACGTCTTACAGGTCTGCTGCCATTTAGTAGCTATGAGCTCTGCGTGCTACAACCCGTTCATCTACGCTTCACTGCACAGCAAGGTCCGCATGCACCTGAAGGGCTACCTCTGTCCTTGCCGCAAGCGTCAGAGCGCCGTGGTGTCGAGGCCGACATCAAGGAGCTGATTTCGACCTGTCTCTGCTACATCTACTACTGCTGCTGCTAAATCTACTATTACTTATATTGCTACTACTACTACTTCTACTACTACTCCTCACAAGCTAACACCTACAACCCTAAAACGGATGTTAATGAAATATGAAGCTTCTTTCCTCATATACATTTAAATAATTTGTTCTCCATGATTTTACATCATTTTTTGACTTGTACAGTGTTACCAGAGGTAATTCTAAATAGGGTTACATAGTACAAAAAGGAAAAGCTCAAGTCCAGAGAGGGGTCCACTATTATGATGAACAAGATTAAGTCATCCATTCGGATCCCTGTGCTTTTCTTGGATGGCTGAGCAGATGTTGTCAACATTAAGCAGATGCTGCACCAGTGGCATAAACATACTCTTTGGCTCTGTCTTGTGCTGGATGCTGAGACCGGGGATGGTTCCTGAGTTCATAGAGCCTGGTTTTATGTGAACACTAAACGCTTGACTTCCTGGGAGATGACCGACTATCAGCTCTTCTCAGCACACATGGATTTGGAACATGAAGACAAAATGTGATTTAAATGTCTCTTTTATCCTATTTCAGTTATGTCATATTATATATTATGACTGACATATTACATATCTTCTACATTATATTAGATTGCTCTATTAAAATGCACATGTTTTACCTGCTATTTTACTTTTATTATGTTATTTGGATCCAATGTCTAACTTTGTGTGGCATCTGTGAGCAAATATAAATAACTGTGTGTTTGTGTGCATGTAGCAGTTCAGTTGTGTGGATCTAGGCCTGTATGCAGCTGTATATGCAGCTGAAATCTTAAAAGCCCTGCTTGTGAAATGTAATCAGTTCTAAATATATAATGGCTGAATGGCTGAGCGGCAGTGTGGCTAATAAACGGAGTCTCATTGCTTTGGCTCTGTCTGGAAAACAAGATTTACACAATGATCAATTCAATATTCAGACCATGAACAATAAAGCCAGCCATCAGCGTCGGTGTTCTGACGCCACTCCTGTTGCACTTCCATGAACTGAGATTAATCATTTTTTGTTTACCAAAGTCTGGCAATCAAGACAATTTCAACCCAATACATCTCCTGTGAAAAAGATTCACCATGAGAAGCGGCTATTTGGATCTACATCACATTTAGGCCACGTGGATTCTTAATTCTTATGCGGGCTACATTTTTCACGATTATTGCTACTGTTTATGATTTTACGATATATTTGGGAGGTTGCATCTACGCATTTCACACAGTAAAAGCATTATAGCACACAGCACATTGTCTGTCTGAGAAAATAACACAACACTGTGTGTTCCATCCGCCCACAAAGGGGTAGCACAGCAGGCTTGAGCCAAAATAACCAGAATCTATTGGTCAGCCTACTGACAGGAACCAAATGACCCGGTGTGGCTTTAGCTGAAGGCGACAAGACCCAGACTTCCAGCCAATGCACCTGAGGCCGACTGGCACCTTTCAACAATCACATTACTTTGTTGCTCAGCAGACGAGTTGCCCTGGCCCTTCTCTCTCCACTCAGTCTGATTCTTTCCCTGGTGGTGATTCTGAGAGGGTCTGCTGGAGTCACTGCTCCGTTCTTCAGAGGGGAGGTCAGTTCCTCAACTGCCCTCATACCAGGCACAGTGTCCGTTCCTTGGTTATCCTCTATCTACCATCTATCTACCAACCCTCAGATAATTTTCCGAGTGTCATTTTTGCTCATTATTTGTCCAGCTCTCCCAGCAGCAAGTGTGATGCTATGATGTAGAAAAATGCCATTCAAACAACACAAAGATGAAAAATAATGAGGATGCAGTTTATATTTTGTCGTTTTTTAATTATAGAGATCAAATTGTGACTTTATGTGTCCACTGTTGTTTTCGATAGGACTGAGAGCTGCACCAGTTTATTCTTTTCATGTGTTTGATTTGCATTAATATGCAAACTTTAATGTTTAACCTTACACAGGGTTGAGTGGATTCTGGCTGAGACCTGTTTGTATGAACAAACTAAGTTCCCTAATGTGATGAGATAGAATCAAGTCCCCCCCATTGTACATAAACTAGCATGAGTGTTCAAGCACAATGACGCAATTAAAAAGAGAGAAAGTGACCGGCTGGCTTTATATTTATGTCAAAATATGTCCTACTTGTTGGTTCATTTATTTGTGTGTGAATTAAAAATGTGGGAAAATATTCTGTGTCTTTTGTTTGTAACTTTGTAATTCATCACTTACTACACACCTGAAATTACTTTATGTTTCTGTTTGGGGTTTTTGGTTTTAAACTCCTCGGCTAATTCATCCGATAGACCTGTACATAATAATGAAATCCAGCGCACTTAACACTTAAATTGTATGAATTGGTATGTTTGACACGCTTTGGTAAAACTTTATATGTAACACCAGGGCTCTAATTATCCCCGACCTCTTTGTTAGTTTGTTTTACTTTCTTTAAACAATGCAAGAGTATCTCAGATTTCCTGGGGAATCATTCAGGGAAAAAGTAGACATGTATGGGACTCATATTCATACACAGTGTGTGCACTTTGGTGCATATCCAGACCTGGTGGATTTAAATGTGGCTAGTAGGATTTTTTCCGCTTCCATACTGTAATAAAAAGGAGCTAGAAACGTATAACTATCACCAGTGTGTAGAGAAGATCATGTGGATTCAGTGGGGAATAAACAGTTTATATGGATCTGTAAGAGTTGGTCCAAACAAACATGATGGAGTGTTGGGCCTCGATGGAGGTATATGCCCTGTACCGTCGTAGAGTGTGCCATTCTAGTTATGTCTTTTCCTAAGGTTGTGTTTAGTGGTGGTCTTTTACTGGACTGTATTATATTGCAAATTGTGGACAAATCATTAGAAACACCTAATTAGAATCACCTCAGCAAACATAACCTCAAGAGAAATTTAAAAAATGACCTTTCTGTCAGTCAAAATTGAGCGTTATCGTCTTCATAAAGGGTGAATCTATATATATATATATATGTATTTTATTATAGATTATATTTTAGAGAAGTGGATTAGAGAAGTGTATGTGATGTTTGGTGCTGTGCATGAGCTGTGTGCTGATGTGTTTTCAGATGTTTATAGCAGCGGCTGCCTGCTGCCTGCGGCAAGGCTGATGAGTGCTGAGTTTGAAAACTTGAAAACCAAACAAATTTGAAAGATAAAACACTGTTTTTAGAGCTCATAGAAAACTGCACGTAGAGGATTAGTATTTATTATTGCATATTCAACCTTACAGTTGTACAAAAGTAGTAAACACATGAGAACCACTCTGATCCGCCACATTGGGTAATTCATTTAATATGTTTGTTATCTACTCATTATAAATCTAATGAATCTTTTGCTTATAGTGCAGTGTTTATTGTTTGTATGTTTATATATATTTATATATATATATATATATATATATATATATATCTTCATTTTAAGAGTATAAGGTGACGTATCGATTATTTTGGGGCTGTAAATAAAGCTCACTTGATTTTATTTCAAATTTGAAAAAAACTACCGAAAGACATATCAAACACTTGTTTATCAATTCAAGTGGGCAGTAAAGACTATGCGTTACTATACACTCACTAACAGAAACACAAACTCAAGTGTGTGAGTTGCATTGTGAAAATGCCTATTGTGATCCAAATGAAATCTCTAATCTAACTAATCTGGGTTTGAGCTTGTGAAATGTGTTGTGTCTGGGTAAAAAGGAGTTTGATTATAATGACTTGCTGTTTCATTACGGAAAATAATTACAGTGTGAAGGAGGAAACCAGCGTTTCAACTGATTAGCGGTGATTGCTTGTAATTTACAGCAGAGGAGATGAAACATAACTTTTTCTAATGTTTTGTTTGTCACACATTACTCAGTGCTAATGTAACATTGTCTAAAAATAGCTTGCGTATATAATGATGCAGTTAAACCAAGCCTGCATTAGGAGCTTATGAGTCAGAGCAGCTAATCAATGAAACTATTGATTTCCCAGGGAGTCTGGCTACAGCCTGACTTCGCTCATTAAAAGCTCCATCGAGGGAAAAAGGATATGTAATAACTTGGGTCTAATGCCACCAGATGATGGAGTGCGGCCTCAGGTAATGTTTTTAAACTGCACTTCCCCATATGGCATCAGGTCGCTCTTTCAAGAAGTGCTGCTTCATATTACATTCAGCCTTGACTGGTAAGAGTACTGAGGTCCAATAATAGAGTTAGAAGGACGTCATTGTTGAACCTCACATTTGTTTGTATGAATAGGATTTTCTTTCTTTTTCCATCCCTTTCTCTGCGTATTACACAGAGTGAGCTGTAGACCTAATGAAAACCTGTCGGCAAATGTGACAAATAAAACATCACCAGCTGAGGCTTGTCGGTCTGTTTTCAATGCTTGTTTGTTTGTTTATTTGTTTGTTTGTCTGTGAGCGCGATTCTGCAAAAACATGATGGATTATCTTGAATCTTGGCAGAAGGATGTGGTATAGGTCAGGGAACAAGCCGTTACATTTTGGTGAGGATCTGGATCAGGAGGCAGATCCAGGATAACTTTTTTCACTTTCTTGAACAGTGCGAGATGAGGCCAACAAGTCCAACTATCAGTACTTACCATCTTAAAGCCATTTGCTCCAACTGAAGATAGAAATCATTTTGATCAGTCTTCTAAGGATTACTTCAGGGACCATTTTCACCCAGTGACTAACACACACAATGCTCCAGCGAGTATGTCTGGCAGCAGGTGCTTTACATGACTGACTGCAGAAAAAATAGAATGGAACTCAGGAAGTCACATACCTCCGCCCGGCCACAGCAGAAGGGGCGGATCCATGGGCACTGTGCCCTGGCTGAAATCTGATTGGTTCCTGAAGTGCCCCTGGTCACTAACTAAAAATACCAAGAATAAATGTGACAATTTATGAAGAATTTCTATTTTCTAAGCCTGCTTTGAATTACTCAATGTGTTTGAACAAGGAACAATTAAAAAAATATAATCAAGGATGTGAAAAAGATCCTTGATCCACAGCTGCCCAAGAATCCCTTTAATTTCAATCAAGCCAATTCAATTAGTTCATTCAAATAGGTCAAATTTATTTCATCAAGATCTGTGAATTATTACCTTCGAAAATGCAGTGAAGTCAAAAATTCAAGTATTTAACACTAAACAACAACAGCAGCCTAGTCTCCTGAAAATATAACATATTTAAAAAAACAAGTAATGCCGTCTAGAATATTCTTTATATCAACGTAATTAGGAATCTACAAGAGGAGGTTTCAGCCAAAAACCAAAAGTGAATTGAAGATTATTTCACTTGTTTTATTCAACACCATTGGAAAGACAAACAGAATAATAATCCAGGAGGCAGGGCTGCCTGTTCATCAGCTACTGCACAAGAGATTGGCTTTGTAGGCTTTAAGAGAATCCTACACTGCATCAGGGTTCGTACTGTTCATACTGCTTATATGTCCTGTGGTCAGCTGGTGGTGTGTCGACGTGCACAGCACAGCTTCGCCCACACATCAGATAGAGAGTGCAGGAAAGAGCAAGATGGGCTTCGTCATACTTTCCACTCAACTTGATTTTTGAACACTGTGTCTTGTCTGTCTGGGAAGCATTACTTGTTTTCCTTTCCGTCCCTGTCAAATATCTCTCCATTTCATCCACGTGGCTGACCGAACACTATGGCTACGCTGAAAGCACGACTTGTTTATTGTTCCACCGTAAAAAAGATTCCGTCACAACAGTTCCCCGCCACGTTTCCCCCTCCTGGTCGTGGCCCCACCTGCCTCCGGGCCTCACAGTTTGAGAATCACTGCCCTAACCTAACCACATCACATTTTACCAGTAATCTTAACCAGGAGCTCATATAATGATGTCTTCGATCATTAGGGCTGGACTCTGGTCACTGTTTATGCTGGAAAAGAGGCAACAAACACAAATATACACACACACACAAACACACACAGCGACACACACTCGTTATGTTCATTTATTACAGCCAACAAGAGAACATTTGTTTTTTCTTTCGGGCTTGTTTTGTCCTGTATTCTCCTCACCCACGCACCGGCTTGGCTCGCGTCTGATCTTTCCTGAGCCCTTCACTCCCTGTGGAGATGTTTAAAATGTCAACTGCATCTCTGATCATCTCATACTGTCTGCATGAATCAAACACAACCTAAAACCAGAGCACCTGATCCAACCACTGGTTTATTTGAGTTCACATTTCACACGTTTATCTCACAGTCAGGCAGTCATGCTCATAAGTGCTTAGTATTACAGCATGCATCACAGTTAATGCATTGTTTATACCAGGGTCACACAATCACAGTCTCAACATCCTTGTATAGATTGTATGGAAAACACAAGGGCTCTTCAACAGCAGTCGTGTCCGTTCGCAGACACAGAAGTGGCCGTCGCTGGAGAACTCTTGGGAGAGCAGATGGGGCTACAATCCAATTACCGAGCTCTGAGATGCATTTTATTCAACCTCCGTGCAGGATATGAAGGAGGAGAAAAACAAAGGTGGCAATGCGGTTCTTTCGGTGGATATCTAATCGCACAGAAAGGTTGATTAGGAATAATCCATCAATCCTCACGCTGCAGAGGCAGACATGACTTTAAACAGCTACGGTATTATGCATAATCATGTACATGCTTACACACAAACACATATGCAAATGAATATGCAGACGCACTTTTCCTCTCATGTGCAGCTCATGTTTCATATTAAATTAGTATTATTTGACTTTCCTCTGCTGTATGAAGCTAAAGTACCACCCTCCGCCCGTGTCTTTCTCTGCCTCCTGCAGCACAGTTTCACCTCCTCCCGGATCCCGTTACTGACCAGCGCGTACAGCACGGGGTCCACCACGCAGTTCAGACTGGACAGCGCCAGCGTGCATGAGAAGAAGAAGTGCATGCTTTGCTCAAACTCGCAATAGATTCCTTTGGGATTTTCGGTATCACCAAAGTAAAAGAAGGCTAGCGAACGTGCGAGCAGGAGAATGTGGTATGGAGCAAAGCAAATCGAGAAGATCCCAATCACCCCGAAGGACAGCATGCGGACCTTCCTCTTGGCCAGGGCACTCAGGCCTGGACTCTGGCCCACAGTAGCCAGCACCCTCCAGTAGCTCACCGCCAGCACCAGCAGGGGCAGCAGGAAGCCAACGGCCACTCTGATCAGGTTGAACACAGCAATGGGCTTCTCCATGGGGTAGGTCTCATAACAACGGTCATTTCTGTCCTTGTCATCGTGGGCATCTAGGAGGTTGTCATGGATGAGCACCATGATGTGCAACACCACCACTACAACATAAACAACGACACACATCAACCAGGCGTAGTGAGACGTGCGTTTGGTCTTGGAGCGGAGCGGATACGTGACCACAATGCAACGATCCACGGAGATACAGCAGAGCAGGTAGATGCTTATGTACATGTTGGAGTAGTAGAAGAAGCCTGCTACACTGCACGACTTAACGCCCAGCTTCCAGTGGTGGTCCATGTGGTAATAGTTGATCCACAGGGGCATGGTGAAGATGAAAAGCAGGTCGGAGAGGGACAGGTTGAGCAGGAAGATGCCCAAAATGTTTTGCCGCCGAACTTGTTGCCAGATGGGGCCCAGAGTCAGCACGTTGAAGACCAAACCGAATATAAAAACCAGGATGTAAACAGACATCAGGAAGTCACTGATGGCGCTCGCTTCAATTTCAACGCACATGTCAGGAGCTTGTGTGGCGTTCATTGTCCCGTTCATTGTCCCGTTAGTTTTCTGTCTCGTTCCTGGTTAGAAATTCACCTGCAAGCATGAGAAAAGATAAAAAGGAGTTTGAATGAGTAGAAGTGACATGGGCAACACATTACATTATACTACATCACATTCCATTTAGCTGACGCTTTTATCCCAAGCGACTTACAATAAGTGCATTCAACCCCGAGGTTACAGACCAAGGACAACAAGAATCAAGAAAGTACAATTTCTTCAAAATAAAGCAAAACTACAAAGTGCTATAAGTAAGTGCCATTTAAGTGCTACTAAAGTGTTAGTTTAAATTTTTTTTAGTATTTTCTTTTCTACAATATCGCACATTTTCTAGCCCCACCGTTCAATTTCATGGTTGAGAGAGAACGGTGTGGTCGTCCTCTGATGTTTCTCAAAGTGACTCTCTATGGTGTGTGAGCAGAGAGTTGAAGTTTCCCCCCAGAGAAGACGCAGACTTAGTCACGCTCGCTGATGATATACAGTTTGCACCCACAGTTCAAATAAAAAAAGGCGATTGCCAAGATTGACTCCCTATCGCCTCAAGTGCTCTGTATGGAGGAAACATGTCGTGCATTTTCCTGTTTTTTATGGAAACTGAGAGCATTAAGGAGTAAGTGCCGTGTGTCAGATGAATTAGACGTGGAAAACTCGAAAATCCCTGCCGCCTGAGTGCATCCCTGCATTTTATGTAAATGCTGCTTCTTGTGCGATGGTGTACAAATTGTTGATGGTCTGACTCGGAGCGGCTGGCGGGGAAGGTGGAGACTGAACTAGCAAAGTGAGCATTTGCATTTAATCAGTGCTTTATCTGTGCAACACATCCCACAGTCAGACTCATCCATCTATCCATCCATCCATCCATTCATGACTCCATACCGCTGAACCTACGATGGCTGAGGAGGGAGCTGGTGCCAATCCCAGCTGACATTGGGATTGACGAGAGGCAGGGTAACATACAGAGACCAACAACACTCCTACCTACAACAGGAACCTTCTTACTTTTAGAGTGCCAACCACTGTACCACCGGGCAGCGTCAGACTCGACCAGTCAATCTAAATGTATCCTCATAGAGCCCAAGTGACGGTCCATCTTAAAGGGATAGATCACTCAAAAATGCTTTTGGAGTTTCAAGCATTAACAGCGTTTAAGCCAAAGCCAATACAATTGAAGTAAATGGGGACCACTGAAACGCCTCCTTACTGCTCCTGTGGTGTCATTCAAATTCGATGATTTTAGCCAGAATGTCAACATTTAACTACTGTTTTACCCCTGAAGCTCCAGAAGTGTTTTGTGGACTCAAGCACTCCATCAGCAAAGTGATGAGTGCATCATGAGTGAATTTCAGTGTTTGGGTGAAGTTTGAATTAAATGTCTGATGAAACCATCAGCAGTGAGCGGCCCAAGCGTCGCTCCCAGACAAAGGGGATTACAATGTTTACTGTGGCTTGAAGAATAAGGAACTTCATCCATTACATGAAATAAATAATTAATTCCTTCCCAGATTTATGCTGCAGGCGGGCAGTCTGAGGCTGGTCCATTACAGAGCTGTGGGTGTGATTCCCACCTGTTAGGCAGACACATCCCAGACTCGTCTGTGTCGCTTCCTGTTCACAATGTTCTGGTGCTGAAATGGCAAAGAGAGGCAAAATAAAACCACGGCTCACACAGCTAAATGTCAGCAGAGAATGGAAAACTATTTTTTGGGGTAAAAAAATGGCCTAAAGTGGTCTGGTCTGACTACAAGGCCTCGTGCACTTTGGGCGACTCCAGGCAGATAAAAAGCTGGACACCGTGGAGAAATCAGTCGGTCGCTCACAGAACATAAGTTAAAAATGTTCTGCCTGCATGGCGACACAGTGGTACAGCGGTCTTTTGTGGGGTTTGCATGTTCCCCCTGTGTTTGTGTGGGTGCTTGTACACCGCCTCTCGCCCGATGTCAGCCTGGATTGGATCCATCCCCTGGCAACCATCAGACCAGATGAGGCGATGGATTTCATAACACTGCATCTATTTTATTAAATCCAGGTTTGATGAGGAAATACAAACAACTTACTTAATTACTGCTTTATTTTTCAGTTTTTCAAGTTGTCTTTTCTTTTTCTATTAAACCTAGAGGTCATTCGCTGTTTCCTGTGTAAATGACGTTTTTCATACATCTCTCCTATCCTCTCCTTGTTGCTGAAGAACATTTTCATTTTCATTTTGTCTCTGTGAGATTCAACAATATCAAATTAAGCCTTTTCTCTGTGTCTCTGTGGCATTTGGTCCTATCAAAGGCTCGGCCCGGTTGTGTTTATAGGCTCAGGAAGCCTCTAATGCCATTAGCGTCTGCCCTGGGATCAGCTGCCTGGTCCAAATTCAATAATGGAGAAGCCATTTTGACTCAGACCATCTTCTGCAAATGATAATGTGCTCCTGCATGAGTGTGTGTGCCTGTGTTTTTTTGTGTGTATCCATGTGGAAATGGTTTTGATGTAATGGATTATTCACAACATTTTTAAACAAAGTGGTTCGGGGAAAACACACCACGTTTTTCGAATAGCGGAAAGTTTGATTCATAAATCTTCCGTTTCTGAAACTATTCATCGGCTGCTGTTTAGTCATCATTCTGACTTTATGACTAATAACAAACTGTTTTTCCCTCACACTATCATCAGGCCTGTAAGTGTTGTGGGGATTTTTTATGCAGTTTGGTTTCTTCTCACATCCTCTCTTTCTCTTCTCACAAACAAATATTGAACTTGTCATGTATGTTCCCCATGAAAAGCATCCATGACCTTATAGAGGCTTACTTCTGGTCCAAGCCTCAGCCCGTCCTTTTGTCCATCCGAGCCAGTATTTGTTAATATTATGGGCTGAACTAAGCCCAGTTGTTATTACACAGCCTGTCACCAGTGAGGCGTTAAAAGAGCAAAACTTCAGCCGTCTCTTTGCAAGACGAGAATGTGCTTGCGCATCAAACCGCCTTTTTTAAAGAAGACTTGGAAATGTGCTTTTCATTTCACGCTCTATAGATTCCGAGGCTGTATTTCAAAAGTGTCATAATCCACCTGTACGGTAGATCCTCATGAATTTCAACTATTTCCTCTTTCCAAGCAGTTCCCTGATGCATTCTCCAGAGCTAAGCACCACCTGGCACCCAACATTTATAATAATCTTTTGCAACACAGACAGAGCCTGAAGCGTGTCATCTTTCTCCCGAACTCCACTGGGGACTCAAGATAAACCAACAGAGTGAGATATCAAAATAAATGTAACACTTTTAGCACCGTGCTTGAAAGTAATTTAAACACATTTTTTTGCTGTCATTTCTTTTTTAAAGTTCCTTATTCCCAGACAATTTACATCCAGAGCTTTAGAATCAAGAATGACCTCACCTGTTGATTCTGGTAAGAGGTGTGTCTCCACTGTAAAAGAAAGACGTCCACGGGGTGAAAAGTTTTTCCGACAGATTCCAGAGCTGCGTCGGGTTTGGCAGAGTTCAGTGTAGGAGGGTCAAAGGACGAGCATCAAGAGACTCTTTACAGCCACTGCTGTAACACACATGGCACTCTCAGATTATCACCAGAGCATTACAGGCAATCGCCAGCTGGCTGAGATGATGTGCCGTGGACAGGCAGAGTTGAAATGTCAGCGAGGGGTGTGGAGAGCGGGTGAGACGAAGTAGAAAAAGGGAAAGACGCATGTGGGAGGGAGGGGGGGAGGGAGGGAGGATTGTTTTTTTGCACATGTGCACGACAGAGGAAGTGGGCTACAGGGGTGGAGAGTGCTGGTTATAAACTGTGAGGGAACAGAGCTGAAGATGTGATAGCCTCTTAGAGATATTTGAAAAGAAAAAAAAAAAAATCTGAGCAGTGTCTGTAAAGGAAACGGAAATTCTGTGGGCAGTAAGCGTCAGAAAAGTCACGGACCACAAACCTTATTCCTTGTTTTACTTCTTTAGAACTAGCCAGTGATGGTGTGAATCATGATGAACCCACACCGACCTGTTTGAAAATGCTCTTTTATTATCATGTTTCTGTCATATAGTGTTGAGTCATTACCTTGAGCACCCTCAGCCCTGACGCAGTGGATGAAAACAGAAGTGCTGAACACTAAAGCTGTCAAGACGTGAGCTGAGACATGATTCTCAGGCGGCGAGCTCTGTGCAAGGCACCGATAGGAACAATGTGGTTTTTCAGACGCATCATTTTACCCAGAACAACCCTGGACCAGCAGGGGATCTGAAACTCTTTCAGTGTTTAGGACAGAAGAATCTGCGACGGGAGTCTGCAACCTATCTGTTAAATGTGTTGGATAAATATTTACTGCAGCTGTGGATGCTGTGTATTTTCCTTTCAGCGTGGATGCATACCTGAGGTCGGCAGCACAAGTAACGGCGAGAGTGAAAGAATATTGTTCTATTTTTTAAGGATCATTTGAAAAGAGGCTTCTATCGCCCAGCAGTTTTTTTTTCTCTCGCTCATAATAGAGGCTGAGAGAGTGTTTCAGAGTCTCTGCAGCAGTAAATCATGTTTGTGGTGATTCTGATAAAAAAAAAAAGGCAAAAAGAAGGACATTGGCAAATGGGTTTTTGCGGGCACCTGTATTAGTTGGGCTGACAGTTCAGTTTAGCCGATGCAAATAGATAAAGTAAAGCATTGGTGACAGTGTTTTTATCACTTTCAAATGATTTCTGCAGTCTTCAGAGGACAGACCCTTTTCTTTTATCTTTTATCAGCGTGATATTAAAAAGTTGAATTCTGACTTTATGAGATGCATTTCATTGACTCTATCGAGACAGTGTAAGAGTCAAAGGGCAGATTTCGAAGTAGCACATTACTGTGGGTGCACTGAACTCTGGAGCAACTTGTGCTCTGAGGCTTTCTGTCCCTTTAATGACAGTTGGATTGACTCTGGCACGAGGACCAAAGATATGTCATATAATAAACAGTTATACTGACTGTTGAAGCCATTTACACTGCAAACAAATGATTGAAAATTCAAGGCAACTTACTGCCTGAAAGGATTACTGTATGTAGACCCTCTTCTGACATCCTGCCTCATTTGGTCGGACTTTCACAGAGGTGCACCACAATCATGTGTTTTCTGTGAGCTAAAACTCTGGTATGTTTCTAGTGCCATTAAATATCATTTTTCCCATTATCAAAAATCATATTTGAATTGAGCTATTTCAACTGTTTGCTTTTACAGTGTAGCTCCGGCTGAACTTTGAAACCAATGATCTCAGAGATAAACTCAAGTGTCACAGTTCGTTTTACACACTCACACCTGAAGAGAGGCGTGAGTGGTGCTGGAGCAGGAAGCAGCTGCACTTTACGATGTTGCATACACCGAGCTGTGCTGTGTTTAGAGGGAAGCCTGTGCTGCATACATGTCATTGTTTAGTGCTTCTGATTCCAGCACAACTTATATTACGATTTTAATGTTGTATAACATAACACAACATTAAAATGGCGTGCCTTCATACAACTACTTTGACGACATTAAATCATGGTGGTTGCTTTCACTTTAATACTGAGACTGTGCTCGGTGGTTGTGTGTGGTCATTCGATCTGAAGAGCCCCTCACACTACAGGGTTTGACATTTCAAGAAGTTCACGAAATCTGCAGTGTGGTGAAAAAGTGATTTTAAAAACACTTACATATTTCTACAAAGTCATCTCTTGAAGTCATATCTCTGTGAAACCACAGGGTGCTCGAGACAATGACCGGTTAGCAAAAGGTCCCAGCATCCATCCAGCTGGGATAATACAGCCGTCCATTATCTGTACTGCTCCCGTTGAGCGTTGCAGGGGGAGCTGGAGCCAATCCCAGCTGACATTGGACGAGAGGCGGGGCTAAACCCTGGGCAGGTCGTCAGCCTATCGCAGGGCCAACGTAGAGACAAAGGTTATTTTAGAATCTCTGATGAACCTAAACCCAATCTGCGTGGGTTGTGACTGTTGCAGGAAGCTAGAGGAAACCCATACGTGTTATAATCTTTTTTTATCATTTAATCAGCTTTTAAAATAAACAACAAAACACAAAGGTTGAAGTTAAAAATGGCAAATCTTCAATGCAAATATAATTTTATAAACGCAGTTAATCAACTAAGAAAAATAATGATATGATTATGGGTTTGTTAAATGTTATATTGAAGTAGTCAGACAGTTTATTATGTCTTTTAAAACAGACTTCAATAGTTATGCTACAAATAGATTTTAACAACCGGCACAGTCCTCATTTTGTAAGTTTGGAGGGAACTGATGTTTGTATAAGGGACTGTAAAATTTGGTTCTTTACTTTATACAAAATAAACTTGCTTTTGGTATCAGCTATGATTATGATGATTTCATTCAACAGTGTTTTTCTTTCTCTCTCTGAGTGAGCCTCCAGCTTGTGGCCTCGGTAACACAATGAGGAATGTTCAACATTTTTGCTATAATTTGCTAATTGTTTCAGTTTTTTGTGTTAATTCATTCTTGGAAATGCATTTGGCCGGAGCGTCAGAGCGAACTCAGCAGCTGGCGGAGCTTTTTAATGCACTTGATGGCTCAAACGCAGGTCATTACCTCTGCACAGCTACAACAGCTAATGAGGAAGGGCGTTCAGAGTATGTGATCGTGTTACACAATTAGAAGCTGAAAGATGTCCAGAGTTCAGCGCACCCTGCAACAACAGAATCATTTAGTGAGCAGATCGAAGAGATTACTATTCACGGCATATTTTTCCGGAACAAGTTCAGAAGCACATACGGCCTCCTGCGTATGCTCTTTAGCTGTATGATGAGAGTATCTGGGGAATAACCTCTCAAGCACAAAAGTAATTGGATTTGATTTCAACACAAGATGAAACTAATTTTCTTTTGTAGGCTGTAAGAAATTAACATATCATGTGTGTGTGTGGTGTGGGGGGGGTTCTTATTATCCAAAGCTAAGCTAAATAATCCAAACACTAGACTCCGCTGAAGCTGTGAAGAAATGAGCGCTGGGAGGTCTCAGAGGTTTAAGGTGACAAATCTCTGTCTGAAAACACTCGATGACAAAAGCAATCAGGAGTTCTTTCTGTCTGGAATGAAACAGATACATTAGTTTATTGTTTCGGTCTCACAGGATACTTCTGGTGATGTTCTCGATTTTTGTCATTTTCGTCGTTGTACAAAGACAATTGCACTTTACGGTTCTTCGACAAGGTTCACTGCGGAGACTGAGCCTTTTGGTGAAGGTCTAATAAAATCAGAACATAATCATATTTAAAAACTGTTCCTTCTCATCAATTTTGTAAATACTGTTATTTTGTTGATTTTCTCAGTTATTGCACTTCTGCCCGTCCTGGGAGGGGGATCCTGTGGCTGAGTCTTCTACGTTTTATTCCACTATTCATAATTATTTTTGGGTAATTTTTCCTCCCTCTAATCGAGGGTTTAGATCAGAGGATATCGTACCTTGTTAAACCCTATGAGGCAGATTGTGATACGTGAATATGGGCTCTTCAAATCAAATTTGATTAATTGATTGGTTGACTGATTGATTGAGATGTTTTTTAGGAAGGATTTCTTAGGGAATTATGAATGACTCTTGATGAAAACACTGTTGGGCGTTCATGTTTTGTGTGTACACTGTGTTGTTTTTATGAACTATATAAGTGTATCTTAAACGGCTGAAGTCACCCACAATACCAGTTGCCATGGTAGTTGAAAGCGTAGGTACAGTGTATTTTAAATTAAGTAAAAATCCTTATATTTCTTGAGGTTATGAGGCAGGATGCATTGCACTGAGGTGAACTCCGATCGGCGAGTCGTCCTCCTCCTCCAGCGACTTGTCGACGCTGCTTTCTTTGCCAAACAGATGGAGCTATTCAGAAACTAACTGGTGGAGCCAGGTCAGACAGACGTGCTGCAGAGTACAATCCTGCCTACACACAGACTGAGAGAGGGAATGAGTATATCTGGCCCTGTTTGACAACGATGATGGGTGCAGTGTAGGCTGAACAAGGGTGCTCTCTTACTAGAGGAGCTGGATGAAGTGCACTCATCACAGAATAGAACAAAAAAAAAAATCCATCTCTCGGCCTCTATAGCCACAAGGTTCTCTTAAGTGCCACTCAGTGTCTGAGCTGTAATGGGTCAAATGAATGTCTTTGTCCTCTGACAGCTTCACAGCTATTTCTATAGGTGTGAATTTGAAACTGCGTACATCACTCAATCATATTTTAAGCCCCTGTTGCATGCACCCAATTTAGAACATGCTTGTTTGCATATTGTATTGCGTATGCACAGTAGCCTCAAATCAGAAGTGATAGTGTGCACTCAATAGTTTGTCAGCGACTAAATAACAGACTGCCGAGTGTGAGTAGAGAAGTAAATTATTGCTGCAGCACAAGTGCTACTTATTCTTTTGTTATTCAAAGCGTGTCTGTTCCGGTAAAGGTCCTTACTACTTAAATATATCACTGACAAAAGCAGATTGTCTGAATTAGAACCTGACCCCTAACATCAGTTGCCTTTCACAGACGTGCATTTTTGCAATATTTATTCTCTTCAAGTTGCATATATTTCTCAATCACATTTCCTTGTCATCAGGGTTTGATAATGACATCTTAAAAATCATTGACATTTTGGGTTTATATTTCCATATCAGCCGGTATATTGGTGTCAGATATTTGTACCTCCTATCATCAGTATCAGCACGAACCGCCCCCAAAGGGGTCTCCAGGTGCCGATGGGATAAGGAAGGAGGAGACAGCGAAAATGGGGATGTGTTTGAAAAGAGAAATTAAGAATTAAATCAGAAGTTCACACAGTAACTCTCCACACATCCCAGTTCTGTGTGTTTTATCTTGAGAACGCTGAACAGTACAATGAGTAAAACCTCCGAGACGAAAGTCAAAATATTGTTCAATGTTTGTATTATATGCTACAAAGGCTAGGATCAACATTCAAACATGTTAAACACAGTCTACACATATTTGACAACTATATCAAATTCAGGTTACACATGCGTATAATAGACTATCATAACTACAGTATGTTTTAAATTGTCTCTAAATAACTCTACTTGACAGAAACATGCAACATGACAGGTAGCCGATAATTGAACTACATAGAATCTTCTCATCATGGACACTAGGTGAATCTTATGTACAGGCAACCTTAAGGACGTGTCATTCGCCACTGGAACACACAACTTATTGACTTCAGAGATGGAGTGAGAGCGGGCGACTCAACACAGGGGAATCGGGTTTTACATTTCAGGAGCAGCCAATGAGGCTAATTCCGTACAGTATGTCAGCTGCAGATAGAGACATCGGTCAGAAAGCTGTGGAGTCACGTCAGGTAACAAACAAAAGTTCATTTAAACCCACAATGCATCTTTAACAACGTACATTTTCTCTTAGTCAATTGTGGTTCAAACCTCAAGTGCTAATTACAGGAGGATTTCCCGTCGCAGGATCAATGCTTTCAGTTTTCCGCTCCACCACATGAATTTATGATAAATGCATTTGTGAGATCGGGTGGGTTCGACACCACCGCGGCACATTAGGGATAATACCAGCGCAGAGGAAGTCTTTTGTCACTTTAAAGTGCTCTGCCGCTGAAAAGAGATTGAGCCCATTTGTAATTAAGGCATAAGATGGAGCGAGAGTCCCGTCAGTCGAACTGAATGATGCTAAATACAAACGCGACTTCTTTTAGGCAGTTTCGTTTTAAATATAAACTCACATTCGTTTATATAAAAATACTTTTTAAAAAACCCACCACAGATTCTTCTCTTGATCGCTCAAGTGTGAAAAGAAGCATTCTGTTGAGCGAATAAAAGAGCAACTCGATTTTGTTTTGAATTTGTGCTGCAAATTAGGATTCAAAGTTTTGACACCAAGTCCACATCGAAGACTCCCCAGGTCATCGTTTTACAGAGTTGAGCAGTTTTCAATATGAAAGAGTCCAACATTTCAGAAGATTACAGAGAACCAATCACAGCAGAGGTAATTGATCAGTGGGGGAATTCAGAGGAACTCAGTCTGGAGGTGAGGAACTGGATGTGTTGCTGTAAAGTGACGGCACACAGCAGACGCCGTGTTGTGAAAGACCAAACAGCTGGAACCACATGTTTCTTTGCAACTTAATGTCTCAAGGTTAAACATCTCCTTCTCCCTCCTCCGTCCTAAACGATTTTTCGAGTCGTCTGTGTCTCTGGTCAGAGGATGCTGACCCTCTCCGTGAGGCCCTGCACGTCCGCATCCTCCGCGCCCTCCTCGTCGTCAGAGCCCGGCGCGGGAGGAGGGGGCACGAGGTGAGACGGGTACGGCAGGGTGTGCTCCCGGGCAAACATCTGCCAGCGGCTGTCATCGCTCTCGTGGGTGATGTAACGCTCGCCCAGTTTCGTCTCCAGTTCCCGCAGGTCCAGCCACGCCTGATAGTCCTGAGAAACGAGAGACAGGAGTGAACACGGGGAGGACATTTCAGTTTCAGTTTTAGGAGCCTTGAAATTAGGTTAAAGGGAAAGAGGTTTTTTTATGTGTTTATAGTGCAGCAGTAATCTCTGTGTGTGTAGGGGGGATGGGGGGGGGGGGGGGGGGGTTACTGTTGCTCTCAATAGATTGAGAATAAAGCTGTTACATTGTGAGAGAAAAAAAGTCTTAAATAAATTAGAGTAAATTTGTAATTCTAGGTTACAGTTATTTCAGAAAGGAAATATTCGAAGATGATACTAGTGCCTGCGTTCTAAAGAGAATTTGGAGCATGTTGTTAAGTTACACTTTAGCATAAATTGAGCAAATAAAAAAAAATGATTGGCACATCTGCACCACATTATCAGAAAAAAATGTATGACTTTTGTCTTTATCAAATTATAACTTTATTCTGTTATATTACGAGTTTATACTCGTACTATTACAACATTATTCTAGACAACTTAGAGTTTATTCTCTAATATTGCATTTGTTTGGGCGAGACCAAAGTCTGGTTTCAGAGGTGCCTGTCCTGTAGCAAACTTAACCACATAATAAGTTTTTTTTGTCTTCACCAATCTTTCTGCTCGGTTATGAGTACAGACTCCCCCCCCCCCCCCCCCCCCCCGTCCTCATACTTGTTATTTCCTGCCATGGCCACAGACTTGCAGAAGTCAAAAAAGCAAACTGTGCACTTCTTGGGGAGTGTCGCTCTGCCGCAGAATGTCACAGAATAAAACAAAAGTTGCTACTTCCTGCCCGTTCGTGAGGAAATACCCGACAGTGTCCGACAGGCACCAAACCAAGTGTTTGAGTGTAGTAGTTTGCATATTCTGTGTGAAATATACCTGTAAGTACACGTGACTGAGACTCTTGTCCACACTATAGCGTTTCCTCATCTTAACTTGCAGCAGATTGTTGATCAGGTCGATTGCTGCGAACACAAAGACATGCACACATCCCATCATGAAGACAAGCTGTCACATTACAGGAACAAGAGCACGATGTTATAAATATCAAGGTTTAACATGCAAGTTGCATCTGAAATCTTCTATTCCTGTAAATAATTGAGGTACAAATCAAATGCAATGACCATATTGACATTGGTTACCCGGTTTTATCACAGATTCAGAAAATTAATACAAAATCTGTTGTGAAATCCAAACCTTTTATAAAACTTGTAATGGCATGTCCTGATTTGTGGGAAACCTTCCTCATAATCAGGTTTATCAGGTACACCTAGCTAAAACCAATGCAGTCTAATACAGCAGTCCTGCAAAAGCTCCACCCAAATCATCACCCCAACCGGAAATACTGCCTCCTGGTCTACATACATTGTTTTTTCAAACAGTGTAGGGCAACATGACCTTTTACCTCTGATCTCAGAAATCTCTTAGTCTAAGTGAACATGTGTGCGATGTGTGCAATTTGACAGGATTCTCTCGAGGTGGTCTTAAGACAATGCTTTCAGTGACTGTCATGTGAGTAGATTCATTGCAGGGTTGTTGCATTAAGTTGTATTTAGTTTAATAAACTACAGACTGAGCTTATATCCACGTCCTTCTCTACGTGTGTCCGACAACCACCCTCCCCTCTCATCCCTCCTTGTGTTTACCATCGCTAGAGATCTGCTTCCAGGGGTTGGGCGGGTACATGAAGGCTGCGTTGTGGATCTGATCTTTGATTTCTTCATCCTCATTAAACGGGAACGTTCCGCTCAGGCTGACGTACATGATGACGCCCACCGACCACATGTCCAGTGAGCGGTTGTAGCCCTGGTTCAGCAGCACCTCGGGGGCCAGGTACGCCGGGGTGCCAACCACCGAGCGGCGGAAAGACTTCTCGCCGATGATGCGGGCAAAGCCAAAGTCGCACAGCTTCACCTGAGAGAGAAATGGCGGGTGAAAGAGATACCAGGCTTTGACTTTGTCTTTTCAGCATGTGACAATCACCGCGGTTTGTGTGTACGTAAGTGTGTTTGTTTGCGTGCGTACCTGGGGGAAGGGATCAGCGGAGGCAAGCAGCACATTCTCTGGTTTCAGATCACAGTGAACGATGTTTTTAAAGTGCAGATGCCTCAGAGCTGCGAGAATCTGTCCGGCCATAACCACAAAAACAAGATACGAGTGCGTCAAAAGAAGGTACAAGTGACAAAATGACACGCACGCTTCAAGGGGTAGACCACAAGAACCATGCAGTTGAGGTCATGCAGCATCCGGGCGTCACTTTCAGTATTTTCGGTCTTGTACACGTTCAACAATAACACTGAATAACAGCATTTCTCCACACAACTAATCCCCTCTTTGCTGGGGCCCATCCAGACCTGTGTGATGAGGAACTTGGTGAGCCTCTCAGGCAGTCGGCCCTTCTCACTGGAGAGGATCATCTCCAGCATGTCACCGTGGAGCTTCTCCATCACCACAAACACTTTCTCTGGGGTCTCGAACATGCACTCCAGGTTCACGATGCCGAGGTGACGCAAACTCTGGGGGATGTGAGAGGAGGAAATAAAAAGGTGAGGAGAACAGGGTGTATTTTGGAAGGGGGGGGGGGGGGGGGGGGGCAGGGGGTTGAAAGCAAAAGAGGGGGGAGTGGTGGAAGAGAAGTGAGGGAGGCAAGAAATGACAGGGAAAAAAAGTGAGCCAGACAGACTGCAGACACATGTCAACAGAAAGCCAAAAACCCCAGAACAGCGATGTGACGCATTGACAAGGGGAACAGAACACTGGTTGATAAATGATTAACTTCCAAAAAGAAGAAGTGGCCTCATAACTCAGAGGGGCATGATTTCACTGGTGTGTTTCCCTGTAAGCCTGAGTCAGACAAAATGAATCACTGTTGAGGTGAAGGGGAAGTAAAGAGACAGATCGCTCTGCGTGTGTCTCCATCTGCTGGTGAACAACCGACCGTCTGTGAACCGAAACCACAGAAAAACCAACAGACAGTTCAAAAAAGTGGAACTGAACTTTTTCTCTGTCTCTAAATTGTGGACTTTCCCTGATTTAAAAAAAAAATTTGATACTTTCTGGTGGAAGTCAATCAATCAATCAATCAATCAATCAACAGTTGTAAGTCTCTTATCTTTAGAGCTTTTATCTTACTAGACAGTGTGTTATTGGATGTTTGTGTCGTCACTAAAAATGATACAAAATAAAATGTATATGTCGAATAAAAATAAATTGTAAAAGTCAAGGGAAAATCTCAAATTATTTCTTGGAACATAGGACGCAACTGCAGAGGCAGTTATCGGATAACTCTGTCCTTTGGGATATTGGTAGATGCAAATCTGGCTAATAGCCGAGGCTAATGGGTCCCAAACTGAATGTCTTAATGCATCGATAACATTGTGTTCACACTGTGAGTGTGGAGGCCGTGTTTCCTTGTAACCAAAGAACCACTGTTTTCAATTAGTAAGAAATAGTTCTAGCATATCATTTCTGTTGGGCTACTGAAATGATTGAGATTCATAGCCCAGTGAAGTCAATAAAACCGTATCAGTGTCTCTATGGACAGCACATTAGTGAATAACAGCATCTTGCCTGACAGCATTTACATAACCAATTTCTAATATACAGCAAATATTTCCGGATGTCAGTTCCTGAGAAAACCCAGTTCTGTGATCTAACTGATGCCAATCAGCTCAAATAACTCAGTGGGATGCTGTGTATAGAGGTGAAAAATGCAGCAAATCCAACCTGTTCCAAAAACTGTAGCGAAAGTTTTGGAGTCTGTGTCTCTGGACAACGGATAGGGACTTGGAGTGCAAAGACCTTTACTTTGTAGCATTGGTATGTGTGTACAAAGACCTATGGGTTGTTTACCTGCAGTATGGCCACCTCGTTCCTCAGCTGGCTCTCCTGCTTGGTGGGAAAGCGAAGTTTGTCGATGACTTTGACCGCTACATCCCGCCCCGTCATCCTGTGTTTTCCTGATGATGACACAAAGGGATGGTAACGGACAAGGTTATGAACTGATCCTCACGTGGAGACATGAATCAGGGGCCAAGCTATCCACAGTTTGGGATGACAGCTCAGATGACACTGTAGGACTCATCGACATTTTATTCAATGTCAAAACCTGGTGCCTGCATTACCTATAACACAACTCCACTTCCATAAGTTCAGTCAGAAATTCAGAAGTGTGAAGTGAAGATTAGAGCAGATCTGACAGTCTCCATACCTCCATACACTACTCCAAATTGCCCAGATCCCAGGACTTCATCAGCAAAAATCTGGTACACTGTTCCAATATCCTGTGGGAATATGTTGAGTTCAATCATTATCATTCTCTGTGTGTACACGTATTTCAAGATTAAAGGAAATTGATAATAATAATAATAAAAAGAAGTCATACCACGTTCTCTTGGATTTGACTGTTCGACACTGATATGCTGATAGAGGCTTGTCCTACAAAAAAACAGGGACAAAGCAGAGGTTACACCGTTTGAAGTTGTATCTGTTAACAATTTCTAAAACTAAGATTCAGTTCCAAAAATATTCAACAACCATAATTTGACTAATAAATCAAGTCGATCAAAACAAATAATGTTGTCTAAGACATATGATGTTTTTGTGTTGCACAATTTTTAAATCACAAAACAATTTAAAACAAAACATTTGATGTTTATTTTTCACCAGGATAAATTAATAATAAAATAAATTAAACAAAATACACATTCCATCAGGGGTTATTTTTTTATCTCAGAAAAAGTGAGTATTTTTATTATTTAATTTTTCAAGTAAATGCAATACGCTTCTGTAGAACTTCCATCAACCTCAGAAACTTGTGAAAGGAAAACTTCACTTGCATTGCAGCTGCCCTCTACTGGTTGAAACCCGGCTATTGCAATTAGGATATGGCTATTGCCTGATCTATCTGGTCGCAGCTTATGTCAACAACCATCCCCTGCTCATGTCAAAAAACATGGTCTGACTGTGCACATTGTGGGAGAGGAGTTAAATCAACACTGGAGCGATCAGATAGAGATTGAAAATTTTCTGCAAAAAGGACCAATCTAAAGAAATACTGTATGGCGGATGAATTAATAAAGAAAATAACGTGTTCCTCCATGATTTAGTGTGTCCTCAGGAACACGTTTTCAGAGCTGGAGCAGTGTCTCTCTCCTGATGACTGAATTTTCTATGATCAGCAGTCAACACAGGAACTGCACATGTTTTAGCCTTGCATCTCAAAACTGTGTTGTATAGGCATTTCCAGGGTAGAGGCCAAAACTTACCCATCCATGAATATAACCAAAAATATACCACCTACATTTGTTTCGACTTACTGTGAGTTGTGTTCCCCTCAGCCGGCGGCGCGTCCTGAAAGATGACAGGCATGAGGGCCTGGCGAATGGCGCTCTCCCACGCCTTGGCCACTTCAAGACCAATGCCGCTATTGGGCGCCACTTGGCTGGGTGAGGGAGGGGTTTGGGGGAGAGCCTGGGGGTTGCTGGGTAGCACGGCGGCGAGGGTGTTGGGGTCCTCCCCTACGAAATAGCACATGGCGCCTGTGATGAGCTCGAAGCAGTGCCGATTGGTGCCTGGGGGCACAAGGGTGAAGCTACCAGCGGGACGGACCTCCAGGATCTCAGACAGAGGGATCTCCTGCAGGAGGATGGACACAAAAGATGGAGTCAGAAAAAATGCCCTTGTTAATATAAACGATTGGTGTGGGGTAAACTCTACTTACCTTGTAGTATTTGTTGGAGGTGTTGTTCTGGAACAGTATGACGCACTTGCAGTCCAGACGCCAGTAGTGCCTCTTTCTCTGTTGGGGGTTGGAGGAGGGTGGGATGAGTTCGGACAACCAAGACAAGACATTGAAGAAAGAGTGGGACAGGGAGAGGAAAGGGGGTGAGGGGTGGGGCATCGATCGGGGGTGAAGGTTTGTGGGTCAACATGGATGCATTTCATGTTTGGAGGTGTTGTCCAGAGGAAGAGAAGAGAGGCCAGAAGCGAAGAAGGATGAGCAGGACGCTGGGCTGCGAGACGACAAGGTGGAAACAAAGGGAAAGACAGAAAGGGACAAAAGTGAAAGAAAGAAAGGAAAGAGAGAGCAGGTGCATGACAAAGACTACGGAGAAGTTTCTTTGAGGTCAAATACAGAGAAATGAGCAATGAGTGGCTTTTAGCTGGAATCCACCACACATCCACTAAGTGCTACTAGGAGACGGCCTCATCATCAATCTTTAACTATTGTTTATTCCATATAAATGTATTCTCACCACCATGCAACAGATAGAAAAGGAGAAGGAAGCAATAAAGTGCATAAAGCCAAATGATCAAAGGGGGAATTATTGCCACAGAAGTGAGTGAACGGAGAAAACAGACCGACAGGGAGACTGACTTCTGCATTTCTCAAGCGAGACAAACTTGCAGCTATAAAGTGTATGTGAGTGAATCCATGACTCTGTTTACCAGTGTGTCCTTATTGCTGTAGTGAACCATCCATCCTTCTTTGATCGCCGTACTGGAGCGACGGGTCGTCTGTCTCACCGACTGCACCACCCTCATCAACGGGATGTAAACACTGGGAGAAGCAAAGTGTGAGTTTGAGTTTCTGCTGTTCCCGTAAGAATTTGAGGATTTTTCTTGAAATGTTCCTCTGACCTCTGATCGCCGCTGGCTCCATCCTGGTTGTTCTCAGGAGAAAAGGACCCCGGGATGCTGTAGGCCTCGTCTGAGTCATCCATTGAAGACTTGTCCGTGGTGTCGTAGTCACTGGTGTAGTCCATGGGCACCTCAGGGTCCGCACTGGGACTCAACAGGTCTGAGGCAGGAAAGAAAAGAGGGAGGAGGTTGAGAGGAGCTTCATTTAAAGTTGTGCAAAAAAAATGCAGTTAAAGTAGAGAGCAGGAACGAGACTTACCGCAGTTACTTCTGTTGTCTGAGAAGATAAAAACATTACAGCCGGTGAGTTTCAGTCTTGTTCGATTTGTTATATCACATACAATTATTAGAGCTCTCCCAATGGAATCGGGCAAATGAGAAATGAAGGCTTTCATCAAATCCGTGCAAGGTTAAAAGAGTCATAAACAAAGTGTAGAGGGGACAGATTCCTATTTTCCCTCACCTCCGATAGTCTCCCCGAGGCAGTCGTTTGGAACCTTGTACGCGCAACGTTTGTGGCAGTTGAACTTGCAGTCTGAGAAAAACACGGTTCATTCTGATCAGATTCCATGTTATCTAATGAGTTTAAGTTCATATGAATATATATGAAATGGGACTGGGACGCCGGGGCTCACCTTTGCACTGTAAGCCCTGCCTGAACAGCCCTCGGAGAAGCCTCTTGCAGTACTGGCACACGGTCGGCCGCGTGTACGAGTGGACAGCGAACGTGTGGGGCACCTTCACCTTGCTCATCAGGATCTTGTCCAGGTGAACGGGCCGGCCCGTGTAGAAGCGCCGGGCTTCACTAGGAGTCCGCGGCTGAGCAGAATGGAGAGGAAATAAAGATTAGCCATGAAACAGATTGTCAGAGAAAAGAAAATACATACATTTCGTTAAATAACAAACTGCACTCGGCCAAGGGGGTTATGTTTTCCCAGCTGTTGGTTGTTTTGTTTATTTGTTTGTTGGTTTGTTTGTTTGTTGGTAAGCGAGATTACACAAAGCAGGATTTAGTTTTGGTCTGTTTCAGAAATGGTTTTGGAGGTGGTAAAGAATGTGGATTATCCTCACTAACCAAGGTTTAATCTCTGGAAATGTTGTGTTGACATTTTTAAATAAAAATGTTAATTTGTCCATTGCTTAGTTACTTTTATTGTCAACGTAAATGCCTTTTAAATCAGAGGCCGAGCTAAATTCAAGTGACTTTACCCAGTTTGTGACAGCAGCATGAAACAAAGCTGCCAAATAAATGCTGCCCAGGTCTCGTTTTCATTTTACTGGTCTAAACCTGACATGAGCAGTGTGTGCACGGGTCCCCTCGTACCATCTGTGTGTGTGAGCGGATGAGAGTGGCCTCCTCTGTGCAGGTGGAGGCCGTCCCCACCGAGTACACCGAGTCGGTGGTGGAGAGCCGCAGGGACTGGCTGCTGCTCAGGGAGGTGGTGGAGAGGCGGCGTTTGCGAGCTCCGCTGCAGTTGTTGGGGATGCTGAAGGCACAGCGTTTGTGGTAGTTCAGTCCACAGCCTGCAGAGGGCGGCGTGCGTCACAGAACCAGAGGAGCAGGGCAGCAGATCAACAGAGCAGGAGAAGACGCAGTGAGTTAGTGTGAGGGCCACAATTCATTTCCCAGAGAAAGTGATGGACAATGTTCAAGGCCTCACCGTCACATTTGAGCCCTTGTCTGACCAGACCGAACAGCATCTCTCCGCAGTGATCGCAGAAGGCCGGGGCCCGGTACGAGTGCACATTGAGTGCGTGGGGCCGAATTCGGAAATCTTCAAATGTGGCCGCCGCTTAAAGAGATAACAAAGATGGAGTGGGGTTACAGTGGGCTTCAAGATACGATCACATTACAGGGACTGAGCAGGATAAAGTATGATTAGATGGAAATAGGATGGACAATCTTCCATTACAGTCTGAAACAATGACAGAGCAGATTAGACCTGAGGAAGATAATACCAGAGGTAAAATAAGCTGATAAGGAGTTCACAGGAGGGGAGGGGAGGAGAGGAGGGGAGGTAATTTACCAGAGAGCACCACCTCCACCAGATCTCCTTCCTGAATGTCACCAGCAGCTTTGACCAGTTGCAGGATGTTGTTGGTGGTTGTGTCATGTTTGAACAACAAGATCTTGTCGTAAATGCCGTAGAATCCACACTCTGGGAACTAGAGAATAGAAAGAAAACATGACAGACATATATGTTAGGAGGATCAACAGCAGAAGATGCAGAATTCCGATCACGGTATTAGGATTTATTATAATTTATAATATAAAATGGTGATTTATGAATGCGTTTCAGGTTCACATAAAACAAAAAGTGACCTAACCGACCAGCTGAAGTGGCAGAAAACAAACCATCTTAACAGACACATTTAAGGATAAAACATGGCTGAAAAGTTTTAAAAACTCAGTAACTTTCAATATATTATTTATTTTAATAAAAATATTTTTTAATGGATTTATCAAAGTTGATAATTATCTGGGCCTGTTTAAAAATTAAGATGTCTCCTTAAATAACTTAAAATTACGCTCATGGGCAGAGGAACTTCTCAAACTTTTATATTTATATTTTATATTTTTTAAATATAAACTAAAATAAATTAATTGCATTAGCAGGGGAAATATATTAATATGTATAAACACAACCCAAAGTAAAAAAAATGTCCCTTTCCAACAGAGAGTTCTGATAAAAAGGCCTCATTTCATTTTGAAATAATTGTTCATGATTGTTTGTGACATATTTATGAAATTATAGGACCTGAAAATGACACCAAACATTTTACTGAAAGATCCTAAACCGGCCGGCAAAGGCAGAGTATCAAATGAAAACAACAGTTGAAAATATCACATTGCTTACACACTGAATACAGAGCATGTAGGTTCAACACAGGAAAGGCTGTGTGTCCTTAACTAATTCTATTATACTCTGCTTTGCAAAGCACCTGCGTATCCAGCAGCCAGCATGCGCACACACACACACACAGAGGAACACACACACGCACACACACATGCATGCAAGCACGCAGTGCAACCATTGATAAATACGTGACAAAGGGGGAATTTCTCAAATTAACCTGGTTAATATGGAAACTTACACAAAGGGGGAAACATCATCCTATCTTCCCATCAGTCATAAAGTGCCCACACACACACACACACACACACACACACAGACACACACGCTCTTCCAGGGATTGAGAGATGAGAGTGTCAGTCAGAAGTCAACAGAGCGAAGGGAAACCCTGCTCTCCTGAATAATTAATAATGTCGGGTTCACTTCAGTGGCCATAGGACACCACATATACACAGCTTTAAAATTAAGTTTGTTTAGTTGGAACATATGAGACAAAAGACACACACACACACACACACACACACACACACACACACACACACACACACACACACACACACACACACACACACACACACACACACACACACACACACACAGACAGACACACACACACACATCCTCCTCTTCTTTCTTGTTGTTGTTTTTCCCGTGGCAGAGATGAGATACACTATTTATCTAGTAACTTACAGGAAGGGGAACCCTGGTCTTCACCTCGGAACGACACAATGACACAATGAAACACACACACACATACACACACCTCCTCACTTACCAACAGACACACCCTACTTACAAAGAGCAACACACACCCCCGTTTCCCTTCTATTCTAGTAAACACAAACACACACACACACCCCTCTCAGTTTCCCAACAGGCACTCCGCATCACCACATCTAAAATCCCAGCCTGGCTTGTACAGTTGCCAAACTACACAGTGAGTCCACCACGCCCCACCAGTGAGCCACTGCGACTGACCACACAATCAACAGCAAGACACAAAAAGCACACAGTCACCACTTTTTTTCCACAAAAATGTGCACAAAATCCTCAATGTAAAGAGTTTGACATCCATCTACAATACAGGCAGAGGAGTTCAGCACATGAAAGTGGAATTGAAACTCGAATACATTTAATGCGTCTAATATATTTTCAATATATCACACTGATGTATGTTCAAGTGTTTATGTTTCTGTTAAGCCTGGATTTAATTGGTTATTTGATGCAATACAAACTGGACATGATTGACAGCTGAGCTCATCATTACTTGGAGTGACTGCTCATATAAAATAGTGATTGTAGCTATAAAAAAATCATGTATTTCTGTTCGAATAACATCTACATATCGTGGCCGTTCATATCGTTTTTTCCTTCCTATGGCCCAAAATAAAAAAAGGAAAACAAGCAACTTCAGTTGAGCAGCCTGAGCTAGCTCACAGCCCTCACTTCATTAGAGGTTGTCACAGAATCTTAGAAATTCAGCAACTTCACGTCTCTCCAAAATCATGAACCCATTACTTTGAGGTGGAGAGGCGGTGGAGTAGTGGCAGAAAAATTGGACTATGGGCAGAAAATCAGACTGGATGGTCTCTGGTTCGACTCCACGGAGTGACAACAAAAACATACCTGGATGGACAAGACCTGGATCTATTCAAAAGTCCAAGAGGACTCTCCCCACTCCACTGTCTAAGTGCCGCTTTCTTTTTGCACCTTACTCCCACAACACCTGCTCCCCGGGCGCCGTGCATGGCTGCCCACTGCTCTGTGTCCTCCTGTGATCACCAGATGGGTCAAAAGCAGAGGACAAATATCCCCCCATTTGCATGTCGTGTGTTTGGGACCAATTAATGTATCGTATCTTGTCTTATCTTGAATAGTCCCGAAAACCATCTATCAACAGTCGGTTTCTCTGGTGGCAGCTCCAGTGAATCCAGTTCAGCCGAGGCCTCTGGATTATTCAGAATAAAGCCCAATTCATGCTTCTGTGTCGAATCTAAGCCGTAGCTCCAACGTAGCCTATGTAGACGTAGACGTGTACACTACGCAGAACCCTACGCGGTAACCTGACGGGCACCTCCCCAAAAATGTGATTACGTATGAAGGCGATGCAGACTGCAAGAGCTGTCATTGGTCCACTTCGTAGCATTGCATATCTGGCAGACAGTATTTCCGGAATCTCCTGCTTCGACTCATTTGGTTTAACAGTTACACAGAGGATCTCCTCCGACGTCTTTCTTTTTGCAATTGCTCTTCAACACCAATCAGCTCCAACATGATAACACTCGCCATTGTTCTGAGGTAAACAGAGACCCCAGAGAATTTGTAAATATGGCGAAACTGGAAATCGGAAGAAACTCAAGACAGTAGCATAGAAACTCTACGGCCACTAGCGCTTCGGCGGTGTAATTGCAGAGCGATGTACAAACACCTACACACAAATGCTCAAAACGGTGTGGGCCCTGTAGGTATGCTGTGTATCTGCATGCAATTTTCTTTCTGTGCTGTGAGCAACACCAAAGAAATTCCGATCATATCATACAGTGGACTCATACAGAGGCAGACATCTCTCAGATGGATATCTCAAAAGCTTGCCAGATAAAAACCAAAACTGTCTGCATGTCTATGTTATTTAATTGAACAGGCTCCTCAACCCCTAGCAAATAAATTCAAATATCTCTCTCTTAAACTAGACAACACAGACACTAATAAGTCGAGGCTCCATACTTTTCCCGACACCAGACTTGAAAACCCATAAGTTCTGTGACAGCGGTGAATCATGTAATAACATGTAATGCATCAATACCTGTGGCTGCCGCAAATAAGACCGACTGCTGCCATTTGTAATTACAAACACCCACAGACCCCAGATCAGAGGAGACTCCCAGCTCAGCCCAAATCCGCAGAAAACCCTCAGCCTAAGTAATTTGTAAACCCCACGGTGCTATTTGATTCCAGCCTCCCCACCATTAACCCCAGTCCGTTACCGCTAGCTCCTTCTCGCAAGTCGCATCGTCCTATACGCCAACTCTCCAAAACATACACAATGCACTGACCACAAGTGCAGCTGCCACGTCTCTGCCGACCACAAGTCTTTACAGCTCCTCTGAAAATCACCATATCCCAGCCCCCCCCCCCCCCCCCCCCCCCCCCCGAAACCACAGCTCCCTCTGAAAAATTGTTTTCTTCTTTTTCTAACAGTTTTCTGGAGAACGAGAACAGCACGTCTGCCTGTTTGTCAACATGGTGAAATGTAATTACATAATCGTATCTGTGTGTTTACGTGCTCACTGGATACGGGGGTAGAGGTCAGGGGTTTACTGTTGCAGCCGGCCGTGTGTGTGAGTACAGTGTGCAGACAATGAGCTTGTCGTATTATCATATGCACGGTAGTATAGAGTAGTGCGGTTTGCCCGGAGACAGGGCTGTGTCTCTGCTTTCTTTGGGTTACCAGGGATCAGGTTACCCGGCGTCGCCTGCACTATTCCTGCAGCTCTTTGGGCCAATGAAGCCATTATGACTGAAATGAATTATGGACTCAAGGTTTGCTGTAACCCAGCCCCTCCATTTGTTTCCCATCGCTCACTCTCCACTCTTCTTCTGGGCTGCCCAGCTTTTTATTCTGTCAGCCTGCCTGAGTTTAACCTTCCAAACAACACTGTCCACTTGTCCACAATGTGGTCCACACCCTTGCTACCAAGCTGATGCAATGTTAAGGACAACCGGTAGAGTGTCTTCACTACTGGTACAGGCCAGAGATAATCATAAATGTCTTGATTTTCTCTTTCCTGTTGTCTGTCCCATGTGTAAGGTGACATTCAGTTTGTCCCTTGACTGATAGATAAAGCATTTCGTACCGTACCGTATCTTTTCAAACCATATTGTACCGTATCACAATGTATCATACCGTACTGTACTGTATGCCATTGTATCCCATCGTTTCATATGCCATTATATCGTATCCTGTCGTTTGTTATCTGTGGTATTGTACTGTACCATATCGTACCTGCGTTTACCTTCTTTGTTCAAAGATTCTGCATTCTGTTCTGGACATGATGAAATTACTTTAAATTCAAGGAGACCGAGTAGAGAGCAAATCAATTTATACAGAGTATAATTAGAGAGAGAAAACTTTAAAGGTTCTGTATCTCCATTTCCTCCTCCTTCTGCATTCGTGTACATCCGAGTATTATTTGAATGGTCTCCTATTCGTTTTGAATAGGAGACCATATTATCTGCAGTGATATCATACCTCAGTCGAGAACGGTCTAATCAGTGGAGTCTCTGAGGTTTTCTGGCATACTCTAGTACTGCATCAGCATTATAACCCAATGATGATGGGTTAGTATTTTCAAACACCATTTAGGACAGACGCTAACCTTGATGCAGACATGATGCCTCGTGTTTCATACCTGTCTGCAATGAGACATCACCAGGCATAATAGTTCATTTTGAGAGACATTGAAATGGTGTCTAGCAAACCAATCAGTGCATGTTGCATTCTTATTCAAACAGTTAGCGGTGAAAAACTTTTCCGCAGCTGCAGCATCACTTCGCCAACACGCCAAACAATGACGATGACTTTCTGTGTGTGTCATTGCTGCTGTCGGTAAGTAAGAGCAAACAACTTTGTCCAGATTACTTCATGACACATAATTAAAAACACACACTCTGACAAAAGAATGTCAACACTCGGAACAACAAACAAAACACAGGATATCGTTGACATTTTGTGAACATCATCTTTCTCGTCATGCCAGCATGACACAGGGCTTTTGTGAGGAGAAATTTGAGCTCAGAAACATTGTATTGAAACCCACAAGACACATGTGGTGCCACAGAGCTGGCTGCCATTTTGTACCCTCAGTGCACGCCTGGTCGTATGATGCGGGTCCCGAGCACGGAGGTAGGGACTGGGGTTTTTTGTCTGAGGTGCAACAAGTGCAGACGAACCGGAACATTCCTCGTCGAGCTGCAATTGTGATGATCTCTGGTTATATTTGCCCAAAGACAAATCTGAATTAGATTAAAATATCTTGGCTGTGCAAGGAAAAAATCCGCAGCAACCTTTCAGCGACAGGTTAGCATCCCCTCATCAAAGCACGGATGCAGACACACACAACAACCAGCACTGATGCCCGGCCTGGTCGGTTTGAACCCCAAGGGCTCATCAAGCGGTTGTAGAGCTCAGCTAAATATAGACTGTTTTTATATAAAGATTGTTGCATGTCTGAAGAACACAAAGACTTTTATGTCCTGCTGAGAAAGTCAGCTTGCTTCTGCTTTTCAACCCCCCCCCCCCCCCCCATCATTTCCCCTCCGGCAGCTCAGCGTGAGCCACATTCGACCACTAAGCTGCACAAACACACACACTCC